>NW_010526972.1:149089-149559 GCF_000687285.1 Phaethon lepturus
GACAAGACTGGACAAAAGGTTTATCAAGCAGCTCCTGAAGCGGGCTCTTGCTTGCCTGTGTTGAGGAACAGAAGGCGATCTTTTCCTTTGAAAGTACTTTCTTATACGTGTTTTGGATACTTTCTCCTTTCATGTCCGGGAGATACCATTGGAATCTTAACATTTGCAGGAATTCTCTTAAATTAAAAATTCTTTGTCCCAAAAACGCCAGAGACAAAAGCCAGAGGAGAAAAGGCAAAAGCAATCCATGGCAGCTGGGCATGTGCACATTCCTCTAGCACCGTGTTCACACACAGCGGGCTGACATGAAAGGAAAAGGGCCGAGTACAACGGCTGTCCCTGCTCCATACTGTGCTTTTCCTGCAGAACAGCGTGCCCAGGGCGCTCACACCCCTCCAGCCCTCAAATGCCTACAGCCCCTTCCTTCCTCCCTCATCCCTCCGTCTCACCTTCGGGGACCTGGAGGAGCG
>NW_010526972.1:149708-202984 GCF_000687285.1 Phaethon lepturus
CTCGGGGGCCCGGGAGGGGCGGAGGGGAGGCAGCCGGGACACATTCGTTAGGCGGCAGCCCGCGCTGCCTGGCCCCTCGCGGTAATGGCACCGGCTGCGGCCGCGAAGGCGGGAACAGCCCTCGCCGCCCCAGCGAGAGGATGAGCGCGCGAGGCCTAGCGAGGGGAGGGAGGGGCAGCGGCCGTGAGGCGCCGGAAAGGAGGGCTCCGAATGCACCAATCGGGAAAGCCGCTCCCCCCCCCTCCCCCGAGCGGGATTGGCTGAACGCTGCGGACGCCGGGCGCGGGAACATCTCTGAGGCGAAGTCTGCCCAGTACGCAGAACGTTCTGGGAGCTCTGAGGGATGGAGGGGAGGCAGCTGGTGGTGGTTCGCTGTGAGGGCGCTGAGTGCGCGGCTTTCTCAAGGGCCTTTGGCAGGCTGGTCATCCAGCGCCGGTGTAATCATGCTCAGGTGTTTTGCTTGCCTTTCTTTGCCTCATAAATCCTGCCCAGTTTCTCTCCCTTGTTAACTGTGGAATTGACTGTAGTTTACCCCTTTGGGTAACTAGTGCTGTGGGGAGATAGCTGCTACAAAGATTACCTGAAAAAAAGGTGAGAATTGCTGTTCCCACAGTTTTAGTTTCTTTGGTGTGACAGTACTCTGCTGTTGTCTGTTACCTCCTTTTCTAAAATCAGTCGCACGGTGGTGGCAATCTCCAGCTCGTGGAGGTTAGTGCTAAGGATAGGTGCTTGTGCTGCAGCCTTACCTGTGCCAGCTTGCTTGCCAATCACCGTGGATGTCACATAATGGTGAAAGTGTCAAGAAACCCATGGGTTTTGGCCTCTTCCTAAGGAGAAAAAATGCAAAGTTTATTAATTCCTTCTTAAGATTACAAAATAAAGTCTCTAACAATGAAGAGTGTTAAGCGTTTAAGTCCCAGACTTCTAAATGCGTGGTCACCAACCAATTGTAGGTTGTTTTCCTGAAGAAATGAGGTTTAGCTGTTTGTCCTCCTTGGCTCTAATAATGTGTTTGAGTGCATAATACAGTTTTTTCTCAAATTGACTTTTGCATTTTACCAGACTAAAAGAAATGAGGGATGTTTTTTCAAGGTGATTTTTACATTTTACCAGACTAAAGGAAATTCAACTCAGGCACATAAATGCAGGTGCTATTTGCTTCCATGCATGCAGATTTATTAAATTAAGGTGCAAGGGGCTGCCTTAATATCTGTATTTTTTCTGATGGGGTGTTTGATCTTTTCTTTTTAAGCATATTTAAATGAACTTTTTGTATAAGCTCCAAGATATGCAAAGTGTATGGATTTGTACAAAACTATAAGCCATGTTCAGAGGGTTCAGTGGGTGCAATCCCTGTTGCACAGCATATAAGATAGCGTAGGGCTATTTGGCAGTTCTGTACTGGACATCAAGTCTGCTTCTGATGACTTTGGCATTTATTTGTTTGGAATATATTCTACTGAATGGATTTAATGTAGGATGAAGTAGAGCACTCTGAATGACTTAGAGGCATCTGTGCTCCTTGTTGTGAACTGTACTGGTCTCTGTATCTTCAGCTACCAGAACACGTGGATCAGCCACGATTCTGATAAATTCCTTAAAGTTTAAACAAGCTTTTACACATTGAGGTACTCTGTCCGGACAATAATTTTGTAATTAAAATTCTGCCTGTACCAAAATTTCCGTAGTTGATTCTACCAAGCCTCTACCTTGTTGTCCTCATTTGAAATCTATAGTCAAATTTTTACCACTTTCAATGACACTTTTTTCAGTGCTGTGTAGCAAGGTAACTGATAAAACAATAGACTGAGAGGTCACAGCAAAAAATAAATCAATAGCTTCAACATACAAATAGGTTTTCATAACTCCCTGCAGCCTCTGTTTTCTGCTCTGTTCTGTTTCCTCCTTTCCTTGAAAGGATAACAGATTCTTTCTTATTTTAGTTAGTGTTACAGCTGGCAATTTAAGGAATGTAGAGTTTGGCCAAAACTAACCACCCTGGAGTTCAGATCATTTACTAACAGAGAAAAAGGGTTCATGGCTGTTCATAAAAGTAGCCATCCACTTCACTGGGGATGTTAATTTACGTAACCACTGAGTGGTGGGACCAAGGCATTTGGACTTTCACCTCCTGTTAGTGAATGTTTACTGAGTAATTACTTTGTCAATACACAATGTGTCTGTGTTTTATTTTTGAAACACTTTCAAATGTGGTCTAAAATACTTGTGTGTTAGCTGGAGGGTGTAGGGATGAACATATTTTTGTTTCATATCCATGGCAACTCCTTTTTTTTTTAATTACTCATTAAAAAAAGAATTTGCTACTCTTTAAACTCTTTTAAAAAAAATTATTGAAACATAGGCTCTTTGTTTTCTATTAGAAAATATTTTCTGCTTATTAAAGCATTCAAGTGGCTCTTTCTTTTCAAAAATAGAGTAAAAAGAAAAATTATTATAGAAGATGAAATATTTTAAAGCAGTATCTTTCTCGTTTCAATTCAACAGCATTAAATATTTCAGTGCTATGTAACTCCCAGTTTATTTTTTATGCTGGGGAAGTGAGGCCTATCCCTTTTTTAGAGAATCAGTTGTGAATTTTGGTTCATTTCTAACTACTGATAAAATCTTGCTTTTTTTTTTTCTTCCTGAGATGCATGTCCCAGATACTAACTGCTCTGTATATACCTTCTTCATGTTTAATAGGTGAAACTGATATAGTGGCTCAGCCCTAGCATATGTTTTATGGAAGGAAAGGAATGCTTCATTACTTTTTTTTTTTGGAGGCGTGGGGTAGGTGGAAATTATTCTGTATTAGAAAATAAATAAAGAATGTAGAGTTTGGCCAAAACTGACCACCTTGGAGTTCAGATTATTCACTAATGGAGAAAAGGGGCTCATGGCTGTTCATAAAAGTAACCATAGTTCTTCAGAAAATGTCTATAGAGCATAGGCTATGTTCTATACAAGTACCAAAACAAGGTTCTTTTTCATCTAGGCTCAAGAACACAAAATATTAGATTAATCATAGTAATGCTCTTCAAGTAACATTAGATTTTCATGACATTTAGAAAGAACACTAGATGGAATGGACAATTTTAGTTGTAGTTTATATTATTACTAGGAATCACTTGCAGTGGTATGTATGTGAATTGGAAATAACCTGGGGCTACATCAAGCTATGCACTTCAGCAGTGTCCTCAGGCTAACAAAATTGCTCTAAGCTTGCAAGTTTTACTGGTAAACAGTCTTCTGTTGGCTTCAGAGGTTTAATTTTCATTAGCCTTGCCACATTTTCCACAAAGAGTGAATCTAAAGGCATTGTTCATGCTTGCACTGCTCCATCTGTGGAAAAATGCAAATGATGTCTGCTTAGCACCTGCTGAAGTGAATGACTGTACTCTAAGGAGTGACCTGTTATGTGCTACACTGTTTTTTTTCTGAAAGGGCGGGATACATGTAGGGTCAAACAAATGATGCAGAATGTGTACACTGAGAAAAGAAAAAAAACAATTTACTTGCTAGCTTCCCCCCTTCTGTCAGACAGGGAGTGGCTGGGGTGAGCTCATAGATGTTAGAGGTTTCACTCTTACATGGGATTCTTTCATATGTTCAGTAATGTTCCTAGCTTCTATGAATCTGAGGAGGGATCCAAATGATATGCTACACAGCCTTATCACTTGAGTAATCTGATATTTTTGAGCTTGATGAAAATTTTTATATGATTTGTAGAAATATTATTGGAACTTTTTTTTTACTTGGGGAGGTGAAGTTCATTCCTTGCTTTTCCTTTATGTTTTCCTATTTCTTTTGTGTTCTTCCCAACAGAAATTTTGTAAGATGTTGTAAGCAATGGAACAATTTTGCTTTTTCAAAACTATAAGAAAAACTACTTAAAAGAAGTGAAAGATTGTGACAGAAATATTTGGGGTTTGTTTCATTTTTCTTTTGTTCTGTCTTAGACTATGTTCTTTTGAAGTGACGGCTGACAGGAACCTCCTGGAGGAAAGGGGAGATTGTCTGCTGTGGGAGCTGCTAAGCAGGCACCCTCAAGGAATGGAAATGTCAAGAGGCTGCAGGTGCCACTGGAGCTTGCCATGCAGAAAGTGAGACCCAGCCAGCCAGGCCAAAGACAGTCCGAGAGGAACTGCCTATGGACCTAGAGGGTAATGGGCAAAGCTTGCTGCAGCTGAGGAAGTTGTTCAATAAACATCACCAGCCCAGGAAGTGGGGCCCTGCCTGGAGGAATGCAGTAGGTAAGGAAATAATAAAAATATTCATTTACCAGCTAGAATAGGGTATAGTCACAGCTGCTTTACAATTTTATGAAACTGGTCTTGAACCGTCACTGTCTTTTCTATTGAGTCAGTGGTTCTGGTATCCAAATTACTGTTTCTAGTTTCTAGGCTCATCTTTGAAAGGCATCTGAGAGAGAGACTCCAGAATCAGGCATGACTTTTTCTGGTAGGTCCCCTGATGTTTCTATAGTGTGGGCTCTCTGGTATGTTCTGACAAAAAGTTTGCTTTTGATTATGGGTTTAGTAAAATGGAGAGGAGGTGGCATTTGAATTTCAGAGAGTGGTGATGGAAGAAATACTGTACTGAAAAAAACTCTCCTGTGCTGATTGGCAGGCTTTTTAAAAAAATTATGTTCTGATTGTAGAGAAGAATGTCCTTGTGGGCAGAAATAATCCTTTTTAGGTTATTGAGGTAAGAGTGATGAACTTTTGTCTGAGTAAGTGTAGTAGAATTTGAGGACTTGACTGTTCATTGGAATTTTTGAGAAGTGTTTTCATCAGTTCTGAATTAGTAAGATAGATGTGCTGATATGTATAATATATAAAGGAGTCTAATACTGCCTAAGAGATACTGCCTAGCTGGACCTGATGCAAGCTTCAAAATGGATTTTAGTACTTAAATTCCATGTTGCATGAACACATTGTAGAGTATCATGCTCCTAGCAATGAAAAAACATATGGAAGCTTGGTTTGTTGAAAGTCGTGTACATGTTTGTGTACTTTGTGCCTCTCTTTGTTCAGAAAGTAATTTGAAGAGAGTTGATAGCTATCCATTTATAAGCTGATTTATAAGGAAATGTTTGTTACCATTGTGGTGTTTTGGCAATGTCCTAATTTGAGAAATAAAGGTTTGCTGTCTGCAGTATGGCTACTTTTCAGAATTTTTCAGTCAGGCAACCTGATCTTCGTGTATCAGTTGTGAATGAAGTTTACTTTAACTTTGCTTAGTAACTTTGTGACTGACATAGTTTAAGAAAATGGAATGACACTGACAAGGTGATATGTTATGGCGAGAGATTTCGTAACTACATAATCTACATATCATTTCAATTATGACTTTTTATTTTTTTTTAGTGCTCTCTTGGGGCTGCACTTCACTGTACTACTATCCTATTTAAAGTGCAGGGAAAGTGTGTTGCATTGTGTAATGTTCACTGGTTTTTTTGGTCTCTTCTTGTCTAGTTTATGGACCTGTTGTGACTTATTCTGGCCTGTGTGTCCAACCTACTTCGGGGGAACAAGTTTATAAAACAAATACTCTGGCACATAAAATCAGCCAGCTGTGCATATTCACAGAAGAACTGGAAAGTGCTGTCAGACTTGTGGGATAGAGGTAGCTGAAAGTAGGGTAGGATCTACTGGATCCATAATTATTTCTTAGACTGAGAAATAACGAGTATGTCAAGTTGTTCAGAAGCAGAAGGGAATTTCTAAATGTTTTGGTAGATTACTTTGGTTTTGGTTTGTTTGGGGTTTTGGTTTGTTTGGTTTCAGTGTTATTAACAGTCTAAAACAGTGTAAAGAGTGTCTTCTCTTTATTGAAATACAAAGATTTTCTGAATTAGCTAAGAAAATTAAAATTTCTACCTAAATTGAGCAAGGTGATGCAATTAAAAAAAGTAGCAGAGCCAGGTGCCTGAACGATGCATCTTGAAATATTTCAGCATCAAATTTAGAATTTGCAGTGTGAACTTCATTCTCTTTCCAAATTCATCTTACTATTGTGATGCTTTTAGATTGAGGTCTGGGTTTCTGTTTTGTGAATTACACCCCTTGTTGCAAGAAAATCAGTACGGATAAAAATGATGTTTGTCAGGAAAAAAGCTCTAGAATGCAGAGACTTCAAATATGGATCTGTCTCAATTATGTGTTTTGTTATGGGTAGGGAGGGTGCTGACTTTTATAGTTCTGTAAATTTAAACAAAGCACTAATTCTCTGGTGTCTTGAAATTAACATGGGACTTTTCTATAATAATATATATCTTCACAATACCATTTAAAAACAAGTTTATTTCACAATGAGAAACCAGAGCTGGCTAGAAATATCTACTAGTGACTTTTGATAGTGTGATATCTGATGTATGCCATTGAGGAACTGTGTCGAAACCGATGTGTTGGGAGAAAGACACTATTAAGAATTCAGAAGGAAAAAACCCACACAAAACTTAAGGTGAGTACTTTCCTGTTGTATATTGAAGGCCTCTTCTGATGTGTGGGTTCCCTTCTTTTTGTATTTTTAGTATAAAATCGATTTTGTAGTGCAAGTGCAAAAATTTAGGAGTGGTATAATACATTACAAATTTTTTTTTTATTTGTTTTTAAATTTTCATTTCATGAGAGAAAGAAATTTTTTAGGCAGATATACATATTCTCATTTATAAAAGGGTGGGGAAAATCACGCTTTTAAGAACACATTGCTTTCAAAGAATTCCTGCAAGATCAATATGCAGTATGTTTCTTACAGCAGTGAACAACTTGCTTAAAGAAATTGTTAAATAAAAAAAACCTTTGAGCAACACTTACTTTCAGCTCAGGCTTTTTGCTATAGATTTTGTGGACCAGATTCATTAGAAAAGAATTTGGCTGATTTAGAGAACAGTAATCATGACTGTTAAGATTTGAGTATTTAAAGATAAAAGAAATGCCCACACCATGTGGTACTTCAAAAATTCTTGTCCCCATCGATACTGTGAATGAATTCCACAAAGCAGTTGATCTTTTCCTTCCAGATATGTTGTCCAACGTCTATCTAGAGTTTTCAGGTATTTGAAAGTAAGCAATATTTCCAGTTAAACCGATAGGCTCTCAGGAATCCCGTTCACATATTTAGACTGAGCACAAGAACTCTATGATTTCTGAATTTGCAAGATCTATTGTGCGCATGTTGCAAAACAAAATGCACAGGATGAGTTGGACTTAATGCTTATGTACAGATAATTTGTGTAGCAAATCATTTGCCTCAAGCAAAGTGCATATGCATGTGTTTCTGTCCAGCAGATATTCTGGTGCAGAAGTATGGGAGTCTGCATCAAGAGAGAAAACTTGTGTTTAATTAAAATGTTGTCCTGGTTTTTACTGGCATTCCAACTAAACCTGGTCAGACTGTGAGATATCAAGGGTGGTAGCATAAAAGTTTGTACACTTCTTCAATTTTTGACACCTGAGAACTGTAGACTAGAATTTATACACAGTTTAAATTAAATTTTACAGCAGATCTAGCCATACTAAATTCTGTTTACATATTACATAAGGACAGGCTGTGTGATCTATACTTTATAACTGTAATTGGTTGTGTAATGCACTTGAATCGTTAGGATTCAGAGAGCTAATCTTAAATATTCCTCACAAATATCTGTATTTGGTGTAGGGGGAAGGGAGGAGAACTCTTTGTTTTGAAAAACCTCTGAAGTTCTTGAAGTGCAAAATGTTTTCTTTAGGTCAATTGATTATTGACATCAGATATTCCCATTTCTCAGATGGCAAACTGAAACAAGGCCTGCTTGGTGAGAACAAAGGCTGTTCTATTACAGATGATTAGACTTGCAAACCTAATTATCCCCTTTGGGACTCAGCACAGACCTAATGCAGCTTGGATTATGGAGGCAGGTTCTTACTTTCAACTTCGTTCAATAGATTTCTGACAAGTCTGGTCCTACAGATGATTAAATTTCAGTACATGATTAGAGAGCTTTCTGCAAAGGAATCACTGGATTTTTTGGGGGAATTGGAATGGAGCAACTCTTCTGTTTCACTCTGTGGTTTGGGTTTTTTCCCCTATTATTTTTATTCAGGGGAAAAAAGTAGGATTTTTCCAAGTAGAGCTATCTTCAGGTCTAATGTATGAGAAGTGATTGATGCACTGGATGCATCTACCATCTGTATAAGGTTTATGTTTTCAAAATGAAATTGTCATAAATAAGTGGTAACCATGGTCACTGGGTAATTTTATTGCCATGTCTAGTTTTAGCTTGGTAAGCTGATGAATGGTACAGGAGGTAAGATAATTTGAGTAGTCACCTGCAGTCCCCATGGTGCATAGACAGACTGCCTGACCTTCAGAAAAATTCATGCCTACTTAGTGTCTCTCCAAGGTTGTCAGTGAAGATGAACAGGTTGTAGATAGGCTCTGGAGCTTCAGTGATGAAGTCAGTTGATCCAACTTTAGGTGTTTGCATTAGCGGATTGTTACTGAACCTTCTAAAGCATGAAAGCATATATAATTTCCCAGAGGAGGACAATAAAAAAAGAGAATTTTATTGAAATATAAATCCTAAGCCTCCAAAATTTACTCCTGGAGTATTACTAGTGTAAACATCAGTCCTTTTTCCAGGATGTACTTACCACTAAATTTATGTTTTTCTACCTTGAAGTCAAATTACATATCAAAACACGTCTATCCATCTTTTTTAATATACTCAGCACTTAAGTTACTACATTCTTGTAGTTAAAGTAAAAATACTTGCAAATAATCCTGCAAACACTAATACTAGAAGAGTCATAAGGGTTTGTCTTGCCGAATTGACAGTTATTTAATTATGATCATCCTTGTACAGAAGCTTTTCTTGTGGTGTCTCTTAAGGGACAAAAGGATATAAGAAAATCTACCTAAGAAGGGTTTTAATAATCTGTCAGCCTACCCTATTTTCTGCAAAACTTAAATGTATTTTCTGCAAAACAAAGTGATTGGGAGGAAGAGGGAAGTGAAATGTTTCGGGGTTTTTTAAGCCTTCTTTCTGTATGAGACTAGGCTAAAATATCTTCCTTTAAATATGTGATGTTCTCACTCTAATTAGCTACATTTTTTCCACACCAAAAGATGAATGCCCTACAGCCTTACAAACAGCTCTTAGGCAGACAGGCAGACACAAATTTTTGTTGCCTGTAAATAAATTATTCAGGTACTAATTTACTGAACAGTAAGAATGCACTGTACATCAAACTGATTAAAAAAGTTTAAAAAGTTTAAATGTCATACACTAATAATGCTGCTGCTTAGTTAAGATTGCTTTTACTGTACTTTGGCACAATCAAGCATCTAATGAATACTACAGTAATTCTGTAAGTTTTAAATACATAGTCTGGTCACAAATACTGGCAGTCAAGTATATTGTACTCTGTATTGTATATCGAAAAATATGTGCTGGTAGGAAAAGAAGCGCTGTAGCAAAACAACATATAGTTCTTAGTATACTGTTTTTGATATCTTATTAGTAGGTATGGATTATTGGCATGATGGGGTTCTCGAAAGTGAGTGACTTGGGGTAGGGCTTTATGGACAGAAGCATGTAAAAGAAGGGATGTTGGGATCCTTAGAAGTTATCTGGCTTCTGGAAAAAAAAAACCCCAAACTTACAAACAAGGCAAAAACCCCAACACAGCTAACCATTATTTTTCTTCCATGAAAAGTCCTGGAGGACCTCTTGTGTGTATCCTCGATCCCTGTTTGGTGTTCATTCACATCAGAAGATGTCTTGAGAAGTCTTACCTTTGCATAGCAGCCTCATGTAACTCAGCTGCAGGACAAAAGTATCGCCCATATTTATGTGTTTTAAATGGTTTGTGTTTAACTATCCCTAATGCTACATACCGCCTCCCAACCAAGTCATGGTCCTTTTTCCAGCTCGAGGGAATGTAAAATGTTACAGAAAAACAGACTTTGCTCAGTTTTAGATATTTTACAATGTTACTGTAGAAGGAAAGGAAAGAGAGTTCTAATGGGTGTGTGGAAGAACCTTTTGTATGGTCCATGCTTCCTTCATTGGCTGCTTTTTTTGGTATGTTTAGTGCTTCCTAGTTTGTACTAATTTTTTGTTGGTTTGATTTAAGAATCATAGTTCTAAACCATTCCTTAATCTCTCTGAATCCTTCCACAATTTACCTCTCCGCACATGTTCATGTAGTGGTAAAATGCAGCAGATAAGTTTCTTCTGTAATGTTAAATAATTAATGTTTTATCCGTAGGTATTTCTAAAAGTACTGTGCCATTGTCTCCATTGGGAGGAAAACGAAAACCCTGACAAAATAAAAAATGAACAAAAATCCACCTGAATTTATAAAATGTGTACATTTTTCTTGGGATCTTCACATCTTTGTTAACATTAGTCCTTTAGAAGAAGGTCTTAGTAGTTTAGGAGGCCATGGAAAACTGTGGTACTTTTACCACAAATCAAATGTTGTAATGTAAAGGACTATACTTCATGGGTTATTCTGTGATATTTGGATGTGTCTGGATGAATTTCATGTTACTATGTCCATTTTTGCAGGTATACATAGCAGTACTTAAAACGATATTTAACAAGTATCATGCACATGTTTCTGAAGTTTGGATGCCTTTGTAAAATATGGATAAATTGCTTGCAATAGGATTCCTAATTTAACACTTATAGTTGAGGTTACAAATGAGGACAGAAGCCTTAAATTTGTGCTGTATTCAGATACACGCTTGTAAACAGGAGAAACTTGTCAGCAGTACTGTCTTAGACTTTCATTAAACTTGGTTTAAGATTAGGGTTCACAGTTCAGGAGTTTCTGCCTAGGAAAGACTCCTTCTGCCATATGCATAACCATTTATCATGCATTTAGTTGTTTTATATTCTGTAGTAATGTAAGTACAGATCAAAAAAACCTTTTTCTTTTAAAATAAATAGTTCATTAAAATGTATTTGTTGGTTAGTTTGTAATTTGCTTGCTAATATTAAGGCAACTGCCTTTTTCCTGAAGGGCAAACACTTGATAGTCAATGCTATCTAAGATTAAAAAAAAAAAAAAATTATTTACTATCTTGCTTTGCAGATTGCCTCGATCTACTTTCTTGGGAGTTTTTAAGCACACAATAAAATGAAAATCAGCTAGTTTTTGAAACAACTTCAGCTATAGCAAGCATCTTGGAAGAGTATAAGATGTACATTGCGTAGCTGATAATAGGAAATCAAAGTAGAAAGTAGTAGTTTCATAATATTATGGTAATAATCACCTTGGATATAGGGTTCAATTTTTATTTAAAATATGAGGGTTATCATATCTTTGTGTGCCATGTTGCACTGTAGTACATTGACAGACAACATAGTTGGACAACTTGACTTTTTTTATATATTTGAAACTTTAAATTATAACATCAGTTTCTTTGTGTTTTTTTCCAAACAATCCACATCTCCAGTGCTGGGAGAGTTTGGCTGAGTATTTCATAGCAACAGTCCTTTAAGAATGTCCGTTGAGTCATCCTCTGTGATTTGGATCAAGCTTGTTACCAAAAGCAGAAAATAAATAAGTGCAACTTAAAGCTTCCACAGTATTTATCACATGTAGCAAAGAAATAATTCGAATTCTTTGAATTCTGAATACATTTGTAGCATTTTTTTCAATACCAGTTCAACTGTTTCCTAGCATACTTTTTAGGTTCCAAGAACACTTTTTTTACATTTAAAAAGAAAAGTTGGGGGTGAGGGAAAATTTGACATCTAAAGCATCTGCAGCCCTGTTGTGAATATGGGTATACCTACTGCTACATTTTCAAAGCAACATGCAAAATTTTTCTTGTACTCTTCCACTCTTAGTTGGAAGATAATGGGAGTCCAACAGCTAAGTTACCATGCCAGTCTTTTGAAGTATGTTTGGTTTGCTCTGTTTGTTTGGAGTGTTGCTTTCAGTAGCTTCTCTGTGACTTTCTTATCATAGATCTTTGTTTCATGAAAAAGATGAGAACAGATTAAAACCTGCCAAAGTTTTGGCAGATTTAGAGTTCTGTTTCAGGCCTGTCACTTGTTGAGTTACAAGCATTTGCTATGTTTTAGCAGTCTGAAAAATGTTATGGCAATTAGTTCATCTGAGAATTTGAGCCTTTGTTGCTTAGTATTTAGATAGCATTTAGATTATTTTCTCCTACATGAGAAAAATAAATTGAATAGGGATCTCTCAGGTGCGCATTGTGAGAAACATTTGTTTCATATATTTTCATGTATGATCAGAATATTATAAAGTGCTGCCCAAATAGATTCAATCCAGGGACATTTCTATGCAGATGTTTTAGTACTCTGTGTAAGAGAATGTATTAATTGCAATAATGTCTGTTTAGTCAGAGCCTAGATATAAAGGTTTGGAACTCTTAACTTTTATTCATTGAAAGAAATGCTGAAAACTGCCAATTTCTGAGAATGCTTTTTTTGGGAATAAAATGAAACAAGGTATACCTGCTTACATCCATAGTACAGATGTTAGATAAAAATAAATAAGGCAGGCATCTTATTTGTATCTCTTTTAAAGAGAACATATACTGTAAATATACATATATATTCAATGATCAGTAAATAAAAGTCCCACCCATTCTGTTGTTATTCAGTTTCTCAAATCTGGTAGCATCAAATACAGAGGTAAATTACCTCAGTTTTTAGCAATTACCAATATTAGGTGTTATCACTGGTCTGAGGTGAGAATAGAGCTGATGATTGCAGTATGAATCCCTTCCAACAGAGTTGAGGGAAACAAAGCATAAAAAAAAAAAACCAAACACCAAAACCATGGTAAAATACACATCGAACTATTATTTCTCTGTTATGACCATGGAAAGACCATGCAGCATGTGCACCTCAGTTATGTTATTTCAGGTGAATATTTCACTTGGGAGCAGGGGAAAGGTAGAGAAATTATTACAAATTTCAGTAACATTAGTGAGAAAATTTCCCTGTCTCTGTACCAGATAAAGAAGAGTACAAAGTAAGTTTGCTTTCCACTTGCTGGTAATGGTCTGATGAGTGAAATTTAAAGTCTATTCTTTCAGAGAATGAACATTTTCAAATAAGTTTTGAAGGCCTGTATGGGACTGGAATTTAGCTATTGGCATGATGGTCTAAGGAAGTAGAGGAGACCAAGGCTTGTAATAACTTTTATTGGACCAGGTGTCAGAGTTGGAAAAAGATAGATGAGTTTTAAAGCACATAAGCCCTTCTCTCAGTCTGAAATAGAAATAGCAGGTTTCAAAGCTAAATACAAGTGGAGAGCTGTTGCTGAGTTTGCCTTAGCTTTACAGAAAATTTTTCATATGTAAGATTAAGTTAAATAAGATCCTTGTTGTATGGTAGCCTTGATACTCAAATACCCAGCAAGAGGCTAGACTGGAGCTTATATGGGCTGCACTTGTTTCATCAGGAGAAACAAAATTTTTGTTTTGATGTGCAGCAAGAAAAAATTGTGCAGGGATGTTTTTTCAGACTATTCTAGTTAATGGCCATGTTATACAAATTCTTAGGTGGAAAAATAGCATAACTGAAACTAAAATAATATGTATTGAATCCACTTCTGTAAAATCATTTAATATTTGGAATTCATCTTACATTTTTGTTATTGGTAAGGTATCGGACTAGTTTTCTTTTTTGAGGTCAGAACAAATACATTTGTACTGTGGGAAGATTTTTTTGAAAATATACATGTATTTGCTGAAGTACTTTTTGAAGCAATTCTTAATTATAATTTCAGGTTTCTTAATCTATCAATTTAGTCCTCCTTAAGAAATCACAGGACTTACAAATAAATTACTTTTTTCTAAAATCAAGCACTTGGTTATTTAGTCATAGGATACTTCCTCTGAAACACAAAGGTAGTGGAAATCTGCCATAAAAATAGGGATCCAAGGAAAAATACAAAAACAATAGTGATTTGCTTTCTGGGTACATAACAAACAGTATGATCTTGCCCTTTTGTGTTTCAGATTCTTATTGGGTTGAACATAGAGTACAGTGAGGTCAAACTCATACTTGCCAAGTGTTTAAATTGTGGTTAAAGAGAACATTGTGAAGACTTCCTTGATTATTTCATTCAAGCAAGGACAGAATTGCAGTATTCATCTTTTCTGCACGGTGGCTCACTTAAAAATTCTTTCCTTTGTCCCTGCATAGAATCATGTTGATGTTAGTGGAATTCCTGTGGTAAGCCATGCAGATTTGAGACTGGATTAAAGAACAGGTATCTGGCTCCGATTCCAACAGCCTGACTTTGACCTAAGTCCTGTGTCTCCTGCTACTGCTGTCTGATGTTCAGCCTCGGAAACATGTAGTCAGTTGTAGTAATAGCCTAACTTCCAACATAGCTGGTGAGAATCAGTTTTTCTATCAGTAAGGTAAAGATGTGGAGACTCTGGGCAAAATATTCACCAGTGTGCCTTTTGATGGACCTGCTTTTCTATGCCAGCTGAGGTTTTCTATACTGTCTTCAGTGAAGAGAATTTGATGGAATTCGCAATAATCATTAGTGTGGCATCTGAAGCCTTGATTCTGTGATTTTATTAATTTAGGTTGATATCCATTCCCATATAGGAAGCATGTTCAATTTAGCAAATTTCGATGTAGACAGACTTGACAGAGTCTTGCCAGTTTTTAGCCTTTGTAGTTATTTGGTTATTTTGCCGGAGGTGGTCAAAACCTCAGAATGTTCAGCTTCTGCTGGAGAGACTTTATTCCCAGTTACAGGCTCTTTGTGTCTTTGAAAACTGCTTGGTAGCGTCCTTCCGCAAATACAATGTAATTAAGTACAAATGTCATTTTATAGCATAGAATCTAACAGACAGGCAAAGCTCACTTTCTGAGCGGAGCAGAGAGCATGAAATGCGTCGCTATTTAATACAGTAGGAAAGGTTTACAGCCCTCCTATTTTGAAATAAGGGGAAAAAAAAAACCTGTATTGTTGGAACGGTAATACACAATGCTTCTTAAAGCCAGAGGTGTCTAACCTTCTTTAAATGTTCTTCAGAAGCAATCACATGGCAAATACACATTTTCACAAAAGCAGTTTCTTCCACAAAGCAAGCAAGCTTTATAAAGCTGCTAAGCCTTATAAAATGTTATTACTTGTGTCCTTTATACTCTAGATGTTTTAGCTCCTAAAGTGATATTATCAGTTTAATTAAAAACTTATCTAAGGCTACCTCTCACTCAAAAGCAATTCAGACATTCAAAACACAAACATCTTACTGTGTAAATTAGATGCTAGAAATCATATCAAACTTCAGGTATGTTAATTATTAAAAAGAAAATCCACTGTGCATTTAATGAACTAGATAATCAGAGTACCTTGTTGTAAAAGCTGAAAATGTCTTTGACCTCTGAGGGAGTTGAAGCAAGTAATCCCTTTGGTGCAAGTGAGCTTTGATTTTTATACTTAAGCATGTCTAATAACCTAAGTCTTTTTCATAGAAGGTGATATTAATGATGGGCTGACATGATGGAAAAGTCATTGAAGCCTACAGAAGCATTCACCAACAGAAGACTTTGGATCAGGTTCTCTGTAAGGCCTGAGCTCCTGTAACTCTTGATCTTGTGAAAGAACATACTTTTTCTCTGAGGATTATCCTTCTGTTTAGAGTAAGCACAGAAATAACAGGTATTTTTTCCTGTGAAGATAACGGATGATAACAAAGAGCTGCTTCTGTTCCTTCAATAAGGAACTCAATCATGACTGAATTTTAAAAATAACTGTTCTTACTATGTTTTTTAATGTCTTTGAAGAGCTTGTATCACTTGTTTGTGTGTTGCAGTATGGGCTGACACATTAGACTGGAAGATCTTTGCTACTGTTACATGGCACTGCCAAGCCTCAGTGGATCTTAGGGTGAATAGGGCACCCATACTGTGAATTCTGGCATTCCAAACAAGATAGCAGTCCCTCAGCAAGTATCTGAAAATGTCTTCTAGGGTCATTGTGGCACTAGGTAGAATCTTAGAGCATGCTGAAATTTAATGGGAAAAATTGTTCTGTTTTTAACTTGTGATACATGTAAAATCAGTTTTTAAACTTTGCACTTTTTAAAGAGGTTGTTAATAATGGGTTGATGTGCATACATGTTTATTTTTGTAAGTGTATTTTTAAAGGGACTGACATTTTCTAAAGTCTTGCTTCAGCTTACTGTATACAAGAATCTTGATCATTATTATTGTCATTTATCATGACACAGTACCTAGGCAATGTCAACAAGTACATATTAATCTTACATGGCTTCAAAGTTTAGAATAAATAGGGCCAACATGATTTTTAATAATTAAAGTTTACTCCTCAAGCTCTATTTTTTAGATTCAACTGGAGTATTTGTTAAAAACACAGTGTAAATAATGAGTATATTTTAGTGCTTAGAGACCAAACAACTACCTTCATATACATATTATAGGCATGCAGTTGTTCAGAGACAAATCTTATATTGGTGTAAGTTTCCATAGGTTCAGTGACTTAAATGAAAGAACAGATTTGCCTCAGCTGAAGTTGTCTCTGTTTTTTTTCATTTATATGTGTTTGGTTTTTATATTTTTTTTTCACTTGGGAAGTTGGTAGGCAAAACTGTGTTCTTGTTTGGTCCAATTTAAGAATGGAGTGCCTAGAATCGGTACACAGAATGTATGGAATCACTTCTCTATTTTAAAATTTGAATTATTATGAAAGATTATGGATATTGGGGTTTTTTACATTTAAAAATTGTTTATTTCTCAGCACTGTATTATCAAAAATTGTATTTGTAGGTGGAAACAGTGTAGTGGGTTCATGTAGTATCAGTGCACTAATGGATACTGTAGGCTATATACCTGTCTGCTTTCAAGATTTTTCAGTTTTCAGTGGATTAGGGTATATAATATCCCAGAGTAGCTTAGAAGTTTACTGCTGCAATTGTGAAATGTGTTAGTTTTACTATAGTGAGGGAAATTTGTAGCCTCTTCAAAATTGTTTTTTGCCTTTGAAGAATAATAAATTACTAATTCACTTTCAAAATCCTCTTCCGTATTTGGGCAAATCCTATACAACTTTTTGGTTAAATATTTCTGTTAATACTGACTTTTGATAAGGGACTTGAACTGAATGTGTC
Source organism: Phaethon lepturus (assembly GCF_000687285.1). NCBI lineage: Eukaryota > Metazoa > Chordata > Aves > Phaethontiformes > Phaethontidae > Phaethon > Phaethon lepturus. The sequence continues at coordinate 166,839 of NW_010526972.1, forward strand.
CAAAATCCACTGGGGTCCATAGTTACTGCTGGAGAGGTTTTGTGAACCTAGAAACATGTTTCACATTTGAATTTTTCGAGTTTCACCTGTATACCCAGACAAACTGATAGTGGATTGAATTTCTTAAGAGTTTTGAAATCTTTAGGTAACTGTGTACAGCTCAGACTTCAGGAGCAAACTGGTAGGGTAGAACAAGACTGTTCTTGAAGAATGAGTAGGCAAGGCACAATCTATGGTATAAGAAAGCAATTCTGACTATTCCAGCCTAACAATCTTTTAATTTTGTCTGGGAACTAAGGTAGAACTGCTATCCTTCTGGCATTCCTAGGAAATCACAAGAATTCAAATGATAATCATTGATACCAGAGGTGCAGCAATGCCTCTAAAACTATTCTTTTTTTGTATGTGCATTCTCAATACTTTTATACCCAGTAAGCCCCCTTGCTAACCTAATTATAACCTTTCACAAGATACATTATTCTGAACAATTTTGGTATTGTTGATGAAAATCCCAACACTTTCAGATTTGTAACACAGGATTGTTCCTAGCTGGTATCCTGATGTTTACTTCCATTATTGTTTGTTGTTCTGAAAATGTGCTTTCTTTTACTATGTTGTTTTAAAATAAGCACACGGTGTTCTTTTGAGTTGAATGGATGGTGAAGGAAGAAGAAAGGATTTCCCTAATGGTTCAACAAGAACACTTAGTAAATAATTTATCATCATCAAGTGCCAGCTTTATCTGAAACTTGACAGGTCTTTCTTTTATGATTCAGTAGTGTCTGTGATGACCTGCTGTACACACTGGCCGTCAATGTTGTAAATCCATTCTGGTGTTATCCAGCCACTGTTACTTTAGAAAGTAGTGGATTAGTGTATCTACTGATATTTGTGAAGTATATGTTAGTAAATGTGTGAGTAAGTATTTTAAGGCTCATTAATATTTTGAATACAAAAATACAACTTTTGTATTTGAATTTGTAACAGACATCTTGTTTTATAATAACTGTAAGAAAGTGATTTTGCTTATTGATTGACATTATCAAGCAGTCAGGCAGACACTCTGGCAGGTAGAATTACCTTTTTGTGTTGATGTCTGCCAGAAGTTAACAGTGAAAGTGATGTCCTTTCTGCTAGTGAGAGCTAATATGCAGGAAGGTAATGGGTTTTAAAAATGCTGCAAACCTTAATGGTGTGAGATCAATATTACTGCTACTACAGGTAAAATGCTTCTACATATATTATTAAGACCTTCTTCAAAATTGAATTACTTGAAGCACTTTTGGACTGCTAGAGGATTCAGTATTTATCCTCACAACAAAATATTAATGGACCTGTATTTGGGGGAATAATATTTATATTTTTCATCTAGTTTAGGAGTATGAAAACTTATTTTAGGAATGTAGAGATGAAGACAACAATTCCAGACAAATCTATTGGTTTCTTTGCTACTAGGTAATATTTGAGATTTAAGGAAAGTTAAATTATCTGAGGTAAGAGCTAGACAATTTTGCAAGGATTATATATCTGCCTGTGTGTATATTTGTCTGATGGAAAGAGAATGAGCAAGATAATCCTGTTTTGTTCTATTAACGGTATGTTCATAACCTTGATACCGAGGGTATATGTCCCTAGTGAGACCTCAGAAACGCTGCAGGATGTTTAAGGCCTCAGCTATTTTGCAAGACCCAATGTTTTAATATTAATGTGCGTGTGATTCTAAGGTTACATGTGTTAAGTGCAAAGTATGCAACAGTTATTCTACTTGCAGTGAATCTTATTCTTATTTCTTATCTCAAGAAGATTCTCGTGTGCTCTGCAAATTATCCTGTCAAGTTTTAACCTAGCTCATAGTATCTCGTTTAATTTAACCATTTGTTTGGAATTGGGCTTTGGGCAGGTCGTGGGAGAACAGTTTTGCCTTCCTGATGGTTTCCCAACACAACTAGGGGAAGGTCCATAACCTGTTTCAGTTAAAGTAAAAATTGAGTTTTTTGAATTGTTAGATGCTCATTGGTTAAACAGGCTGGGTGAAAAAAAATTAGGTCACCTCAAATCTTTTAACTGGAAATGAACAGAATATTCATGAACAGAACTGTCTTCAACTCAGGGTGAGCTGAGTTCCAACTGAAATATATTACAAATTTGTGAATATTAATTGCAATTAAAAAAGCTGCTACTTTTTTTGTTTGTTTTCAGGACAGTAAAACAATTAAATTTACATTGAAATTTAATATTCAGTATCCTTGTTGAGTCTTTGCACTTAAAGTTTACAGCATGCTGAACAACTTTGGCAATAAATTATAACAAGAGTTGTGTGTCATGATTGCATCTATATTGCATGTTTTCCTTATCTGTAACTTTGAAATTCTCTGAGCAGTATGCAGGTGTGTTTTTTCTTTTTTCCTCTGTGGCATGTGATAGATATTCAGCTTTAGCATGCTCTGACTAACACATGGAAAATGAAATATTGTGGCATAAGCATACAGTCTAGTTTCTAGTCCTGGACAGATGGGAAAAATCATCATTCCCCAGAGATATAGCTTTGTGACTAGATCACTTGTCACAGTAAATATATTCAGTGTTCCATAACATTGGCACAGTCTAAGATGAGCAAGTATTAAAGCAGAACAGTAATCCTACTCAGAATTTTTCAAACACTTTCTTTATTGCAGTGCTACGTTCAAACACATGAACAAATGTGAATTTTACATGGAGTGGCAGGGGAAAAAATAAGGCTTATGAAAAAATTATATATAAATACTGTCATAAGGTGAGAAGCACATGAAGTTCATCCTGCTCAAACCCATGTTTGGCATAGATCTACCAGATCGTCTGCCAATGGTTTGTTTTGCTCCTCCCCTCCCCCACCGCGCCATGCTTCTCCATTCATTGCCAGTTGGAAAACATAAAAACTCTACACATTTTCTCAACAGAAAAGGAAATAATTTTTCCCACGTTTGTGTATATATGCATGCACCAAAATACATATGTGTGTATATATATAGAAAACTGTGTGCATATCTCTATGTATATTAAAAATACTTTTTCCATGTATCACATGGCAGAAATATGAAAAAGTTACAGTAAAAATAGGAGACCAAAAAAACCCCAAACAAACCCCAGTAGAAAAAGAAAATACAGACTTGGGAAACTGAGGCAAAATGTGAAAATTATGATTTTTTTTTATTTTTTACTTTCATGGTAATGTTTACATGCATCAAGTAAAGTATCTTGTAAATAATTTGCTAGAGGTGAGTCATATTGGAAAATCTTGTTTAATTTAACCCAGTATCCCGGTTTGTGTTTTCTTTAAATATATGTGCTTGTAAATGCATAAAAATTCAATTAATATTGAACTATAACGTGTACTTATGTTTTATTGCTAATAAGTTCAAATCATTGGTCTGCAATAAGAACTCATTCTCCTTCATTCCTTATTGTTTTGTTGTTTAGTGTTTGGTGGTTGTTTTTTTTTTTTAGAGTAGCTGTGTTGGATGTTTAAGTGGAACTTGCTTTGTTATAATGTTCTTTATTTATTTTGGGAATTTTTTTTTTAACCATTGAGCAGTAAGAATGTTATGAAACCAAAACATTGTCAGCAGTTCTTTAAATGCAGGAGCCTTTGGTCTCTAATGACAAATCAGAAATTGTGAAGAGCATTACTAGCTTGCATGCAGTCACCCTCTTGCAGAGTCACTGTCTTTTTTTTAAGAGAAGTTGAGGCACTGCAAATAAAGATGAGCTTTCAGAAAGTCATCTGATGGGCATGTGAATATACTTGCAATTATAATGTGTCTAAATCTATGTCTTAAGCCTGAGAGGCATATGATACAGTTTCTGATAAAGAGGACTTAATGGTGAGTGCAGGATACATGATGCTGTGTTGTAAATGGAAGTCTGTGCTACAGAGTACTGGATTTTCTGAATTAAAAAATATTTCAGGGCATCATTACAAGTATAACCAACTAGGTTCCACTGGAGTTGCATGCAAGCAAGCTTAACAGCTGTGTCTGTGTTGGTAACAAGCAAACCTGGATTACAATGTAGAAAAATGTTGAAATTGTATTTTCAATCAACACTTTGTAGGATGGTTTCTTTTCACATTTTGGATATGAAAAGCAAGGTGGTTACTTCAAGGTGATAATTCACTGCACTCAGTGTAGGTTTTGATTGGGTCCTTATAGTGAATCTATCCACCGAAGGACCAGTTTGACTCTCCTTCAAACTGCGTTTGTCTCAAGCTCTTGAAAATCTGGAAGGTTCTACGGGGAGGTTAGGCTAAAAGTCATGAATGATGCAATGTATTCATCAGTCTGCAACTGTTTACAGCAACTATTATTATACATGCATACACACAAACACATAATAGCACTGTGGGGGTTTTTTATGTTCAGTTAGTTGAAATGTTACCCAAAATTTTTTGTGCTATCTGCTATTGGAGTGAGTACCGTACAGAGAGACATACTAAAATAACAGAATTGTGAACAGACATAATAAACATTAGAATCCTAATGAAAATTAGGTATCTAACAAGTTTAGGTAGGCACAATATATGATTTGCTGGTTAGAGATCCCACTGAATCCTGTTAACTTCAGTGGAAGCTATGTGCTTCAGGTGCAGCTTTGCAATACAGCTGGCTTGATTAGTGCCCTATTTGCTGTCTAGATGATGCTGGCTGCCTATCTCCAGTGTTTCCTTTGTGCCACCCCTCTGAGCTCATCTGACCTTGTGGTGAACCACATGAAAAAGGCCTAAACTTTGTAGAAATATATTTAGGTGTTTTGCTAACTTACCTTGTGAACTGCTATGCCATGAAGTCAGAGGAATATTGGTCCTGAGGCACAGGATGTGGTGGTAGGCTGCAGGTAGTGATGAAGAATACGTTTGCATCATTTGGAATCAAGTAATCATTGGCTTGGCTGTTGTCTGAAGCTATACCCTGAGATATGTTATCCGTATGTTAAAGCATAAAAAGCCTTAAAGCAATGACAACCTAAAAAACATGGTGCCAGGTTATTTCTGGAAAACTGTGAAGAAAGTTAGTGCCATGCCAGGAGAACTGAATGTGACATTCTGAACCCTAGACTAATCTAGCCTGTCTTTCAATATAGTGATTTCACCATAGTTCTTAATAATGCTGTTCTTAAAACATTTTCACTACTTTTTTATATTAAAATCTGCCTGGTTTTGAGTGGGTACTCTGCTTCTTACGGCTATAAAGCTACTTGTGAATTAAAAAAAAAAGGCATTCTGATAAAAGTTTTCAATGAAATTTACGTTTTGTGGGCTTTTTGCAAAGTTAGCACTGTATTTAACAAGTATTTGACTACTTGTCTGTTTATTTTGTTGGAAGTTAGATGCTGCTTTTCTTTTTTTAACATCTACACTTTAAACACATCTCGATATGAATATGTGAACAATATCAACCAGTATTTCACTTATCTGGTGGCACTTTATCTTTTATTTGCAGAGAGGTGTTTAGTTTTCCTTGAATTTCTAACCCTGCAACAAAGGCAAATACTGTTTGCCTTTGTTACAAGTCTGTTTAAGTTGCAAATTCCTGAATTCTGAAAATTGCTATCATTGCCTTGCTTTTGTATAGCTCCAACTTTCATTCTGGAAATGTTTTTCTGTGAGTCAGCTGTAAAGGCATATTTGAGAAGTGGTAAGTATGTGGGGAGAATGTCTACCCTTTGGTAGGTACCCCTACACCTTCAGGGTCACTGGCTGATGATAGCCTTACGCTTATTTTTTCTGAATGCTTATAGATATTTTTGCGTACAGTTAAAACTTTCAGAACCTGGGAAATAGATGTGAACAAAATTTTCTTTTGCTACAAAGGATAAGATTGCCTATAGTTCACCACTGCTGATCTTAATGCAGCTGTGTGTAAGAGAGTCCTGTCTCCTTATGTTGTTTTGGAAGAAAATTTACATTATGTGAGTCAATCATACATAAAGGACACTTTAAAAAAAAAAAAAAAGAAAAAAAAAGAAAAAAAAGGTGATTACAAAGCCACAGCTACTTTTTCCCGGTATTTCAGTAGCAAAATGTTTGAGAGAGAGAAAGAAGCGTTTGTGTCAGCCATCTGAGGGTTTTATTTATCCTCCTGAGTGCTGTCTTTGATTGTCCTAGACACAAGTGGCTGGGGTGCAGGGAAGGATCTTGTCTGTAATATCAAGATGATAGTTGCAAAGCATGTGCTATTCCTCTATTCCTCAGAAGTAGATTCAGTGTCATACATCTTAATTGCCTTACAGGAGAGAGGGCAACCATTGATTAAGGTAATTCTCATCAAGCCTATGGCTCTGATGTTCTCACGTCTGGGAATAATATTGCTTATTTACAATCAGGATCAAGATTATAGACAAACTCCATCTTACTGCTTTTTAGTGACATATGGGAAATCTCCAGCACTGAAGTTAGACTTTGCCTGAAGTTAATGTAACTCTGGTGGCTTGCACAGTCTGAAACTGTATGCAGTGTCCAAAGTTGCATTTAAATTTAGTTTAAAACCTGTTTGTTAAAATTGCTTATTGGCTTTGGCATAAGTATTTCACTGCTCTAAAACTGAGATGACTGTGCTAACTTAAAGAAATGTATGCATCTTTGTGTAAACAGGAGGTGGAAAACAAGTGATTTCACCTTCACAGGATGAGTTACAAACTTTGTAGTAGTCCACACAGAGCAATTCTGCTGTAGCTTATTACTCTTCAGGCATCGCAGGTGCTCAGGATCTGATTATTCAAAAAATTGCTTGTTGCCAGAATAAGATGTCAGTTTTAGTCTTTGAATTCTATGTGTAATGCCCAATAAAATACAACACTGATTTTGAAAATATACTTGATATTCTCCTCAGAAGTTGCATTAGAATTATCTTGATTTCAATCATATATACTAGACATGTATTTTATAGGTGTAATAGCTGATATTTGGACTTTCTTAGGGACGTTATGACTTGTTTCAGTGTGGGATCCATCTGAAAAATATAACGCTGAAGAAATTGTGGGGTCAGTGAAACCCATGAGGGTAAACACAAAGTATCTAATTGATTGCCATTGCTAAATTCATATAGTGAATTGATTTAGTGAAATACCTTGTGAGGTGTTCAGAAATAAGATTCTCCTCTGCAATAGGAGTTTTGAAACTTGTATTAAAAAATTACTGATTGAATATTTGGTATTAAAACAGTTTCATGAAGATAAATTTAATGTGTAGAATTCATAACAATAGAATTCTGTTCAAGTTTTAATGAAGTTACAAACCTGATCTTTAGAGGTTTTCAAATACAGATTTCTCTTAAATTTCTTTGCAAGTGTGAAGTCTTTAAATAGATCAGAATGCAGTATATATAAAATGGTAATTAATCATATAGTATTGGGACAGAGGAGTACCTCCAAATGCTGTTACTCAACTGAGTTCACTGGAACGTGTGTATCAGGTACTACTCAATATACACAGTTGAATTTTTGAGGCTCTGATGTCCAGAGATATAAGTTTTATTTATATCTGTACCTGAAGAGTTCTATCAAAGAAAAATAGACAGCCTGAACCTCCAGGCTGCCACATCTCAGTTCCATAGTTTCTTCCTTTTTTTTAACATTTGAGAAGGGAGGGATAATGGGCAAATGAACACACAGTGCTATAGCCCCAAAGTAAAACTTTGGCAAGTTCTGTTTTTAATAACAAAATTGAATTTTTTTTTTCTTTGCACACCTAATGCAGTATGTTCTTATAATTCCACAATGCTGTATGGATCCAATTACTATTAAAAAAATGTATTTGTTTTACTATTTTTACTTTAATTTTTCCCTTCATGAAAGGTGGAACTCTTTTCAGTACTCATCTAAATGCATTTCCAATCCTTCTAGAATCTTTGGATAAAAAGCAGTCCCAAAGAAGCTATTTCTTGTCAGGACTTAATAAACAAGTTATAAAATCTGTCAGCTAGCATAACAGAGCAGCTTAAAGCAATCCTTTCCATTATTTAAAACAACAGTTCTTGATATTAAGCAACCAAGTAGGTGAATAGAGTGTACCTAAAATTAAGTGGCTTACATATACAAAGCCATCACACTTAATATTTCAAATGAGAAAGTGAAAAAAGAGCAAAAGAAAAAAAAAAACAAACATGTAAGAATACTGTGGCAGTAGTATCAGTCATCAGATGTGTTCCTGGTTGCTCTTATTACGTGATTGTAATGGCTGTCTAGAAATAAAAGAACTTAATATCAGCAAATATATATCAACAATTCTCTTGATTTTTTTTGGTTTAGGAGATGTTGGAGAGGGGTTGATACTGGTTTCTGTGCTTTAATGTTAATAATAAGCATTGTATCCATTGGCCCTTATATAGCAATATTCCCCCATGTTCCCCCATGCATCTTGCCTGTATCAGAAATAGTGTGGCCAGCAGGAGTAGGGAAGTGATCGTGCCCCTGTACTTGGCACTGGTGAGGCCGCACCTTGAATACTGTGTTCAGTTTTGGGCCCCTCACTACAAGAAGGACGTTGAGGTGCTGGAGCATGTCCACAAAGCTGGTGAGGGGTCTGGAGCACAAGTCTTATGAGGAGTGGCTGAGGGCACTGGGGTTGTTCAGTCTGGAGAAGAGGAGGCTGAGAGAAGACCTTATCGCGCTCTGCAACTACCTGAAAGGGGGTTGTGGCGACGAGGGCGCTGGTCTCTTCTCCCAAGTAACCAGTGATAGGACGAGAGGCAATGGCCTCAAGTTGCACCAGGGGAGGTTTAGATTGGATATTAGGAAAAATTTCTTCACCGAGAGAGAGTGGTCAGGCATTGGAACAGGCTGCCCAGGGAGGTGGTGGAGTCGCCATCTCTGGAAGTGTTCAAAAAACGAGTGGATGTGGTGCTTCAGGACATGGTTCATGGGACACGGTGGTGCTGGATTAATGGTTGGACTTGATGATCTTGAAGGTCCTTTCCAACCTAGTGATTCTGTGATTCTGTGATCTTAAAGTGCTGTCATTATCCTCGTTTCACAAAGAGTAACAAGAAACAGAAGTGGAGTGACTTGTCAAAGTCATTGAGGTGATCTGTAGAGCCTGAAAGTGAACTTTGGACTCCAAATTCCTGTGTCTGTGCCTGTTAGGTTGTTCTGATGTCAGTGGTATTTTAATCTTGGAACAGTAGAAATGTTTATATTTTCAGGTTTTGGTTTCCACTGTAGCAATCAATCGTCTCTCTTCCATGTATGCAAAAATTATTGCAGTAACTGTAGTATGTTACAGTACAATGCGAAAAGGTCCCAAAATATGAGGGAATACAGACTATGGAAAGTTACAAACATTTGTAGTAAATCCAGTGTTATTACTATTTCACTTAAGGATCATAGAAAATTCAGTGAGCTAAATTGTCAGAATAAGGGATTGTAGTTTGATGGACACAGTCTCGGAATCAGATGTATTACAAGAGAAGAGGGTAACATAGGAAGGTGAAAGTAGATCAAAATAATAGAAGATTAAGAGGATTAATCGTGAAGATCAAGAGTGTCCAGAGTGAAGACAGCTTTTTGTGTACCTGAGAAGCTAGGACCAATCTAAACATTATCATTGCAACCCTGAGACAGAGTAAGCCAGAGTTTGGTCTGGAAGGAATCTTTCTGTGTTGCTTTTTTGGTGGTGTTTGTGGGGGTTTGTTTGTTGTTTGTTTTAAACCAGTTCTCAATACAGGATTATGTATTTTGGGGACACTGTGTTTATGATGCGCTTCCAAACAAGGGCAGGCTCTTCCTTGTGGTTAGAGAATGAGTGTACGTAACCTCTGTCTCACAGCTAGCTGGTGAGCGTCTCGGAGAAGGCAAGGCTGGTGGAAGAGGTATCTTTGGTAGGTCTAGTTAAGCTGTCTGATATGATTGGGTATTTAGTTAAATATTTTATTGTGCATTGCAAAATGATATCTTATAAAGGTTTTTTTTTTTTCCAATTAAAAGACTTTTATCATGTTTTTGTAGCATGCAGTTAGTTTCTGATGGGTTGCCAGGATTAGGATAGAATTATGCAGTATAGTTAGAGGCCAATCTGTAATTACATCAATCAATCAATCAATCAAATAACAATCAACAGAACCCCCGTTCTAGCTGCAGTGTGTATGGTAGCTCAAAGGGTATATGTTACAGCTTTTGTTTGTAGCATGCACTGGTGATCTAGGCTCAAATTCTGAAATAAGTCCCTGTGAATAGATTCCAGTGCTGGTGTGAAACTTGATTAAAACCAATGGGGCTGATGCAAGGATCCTTACACATAAATTTCATTGCAGGCTAAATCTGAAACAGTGGTTGTGTCCAGGCTTGTCCTTTTATCATATTTCTTATTCATTTCATCCTTAAACTTTGCTCCTTTTCAAAATATGCAAGCAAGATAAAAATACTCAGCAATTTAAAAAATGTTTTTTATTCTTTTTACGGAAATGGTATTATTAGGAAAAATAGATGTGAGAATTTATGTATATAAGACTTATTACAGTTTGTTAATATAATTAACACTTATGACTTTGGATTCAATGAACAAATCCTTTGTTCAAATGAAGAAGCATTATGGGAAACCCTAGTCAATGCATTTTGTTTTGCTGATTGAAAAGGTGACGTTCTGATTTAGGAATTACAAGCCTTCTGATACCTTTTTGTTTTTTAAATGTTCAATACAAGCATTATAGTCATGCTCTCTAAATTTTCTGGGACTCATTGGTGACCATTTGCTGATACATAGGAGTTCAACTTCAGTTAAGACTAGGTAATGATAATATGCTGCAGCTGCTTCCAGCTACATGTTGCTTTCACTACAGCTGGGAACAACTGAATTTCTCAGCACGCAATGATTAGCATTTTGATCTTGACAAGCACTTTATTTTCTGAATACCAATGTCTGAATGATTGTTTTTGCCAAGCAAGGCATAAACAGCTATTGCATATACAGCTTGTTTCTAGTAAGCACAAGCTAACTACATTTGATAAAATACTTGCACACTTGATTTTATTTAAACTTTACTAGAAGTAATCTCCTCTCATTTATCGTTGTAGAAAAAGTGTAGTTTTATGTGTCTACTAAGTCAACTAATTCCAGTATGAAATGCTAGATGTCTGAAAGAGCATTTAGTGTCAGGTGTCATGATCTAATATGTTTGTGGTTCATGCCAGTGCTCCCAGCTACATGCAAATTAACAGTATTCAAGTGTAACCAGACAGCATTTATAGTCTACAGATTAGCATAGCCTGAGAAAAATCCAATTATCCTTTCCTTGGTTGTTTGCCTTCATTATATTTTTGTTTCAGGGTACCTCTTTTGTTAAAAGTTTAGAATTACTTATAGAATTAAAATCAGATTTATAAATAGCAAATAATAATATCAATCACCAGGCAGAAGTATGAGAGAATATAATTTGTCCATCTTTTCAATAAAGGAAACATCTCACAAATGAAGCCCAAGTACCAGGGACTAGGGGAATAGGCATTAAACTTTGCAATGTGTTTATGCTTTTCTGCAAAACAAGCTTAAATCAAGACCAGCTTACCTTCCTGGCCCCATTTTAGCTGTTAGAGAAAAGCCTTCTGTCCTCCAGTCAGGGACAGAACTATAGAAAGCTATCTTGTGGAGAACTGAAAATAATAGAAGGATGATAACTACAGGTGCTTCTGCTTATGCCCTACTGTTCCCTCTGTGTGTTCAGGAATGCTGCTGAAATGATTATGCTGCAGCACATGACCATAATGCATTGTCAAAGCATGCGTTATACTCGATTACACGGTTGTCAGAATTGTTAATAAAATATTGTGCAAATGATCATATCTATTTATGGAATATGGAGTATACCTATATTTGTTTAGATAATATTAGAACTGCATTTGATACATTGACTAAACTTAAAGACATGAGCAGATATAACTATGTCATGTCTAGTTAGGGGGTCCAATGTATATAGGTGGCTAACGGCTGCTTCTCAGAAACAGATTTGGTAGAAGGCTGGAGGGAGTTTGAATTGTAGCTCAGATCTAGTGGACTGCAAAAAGAGTTTGGGCTGGTAGGCCTTCAGCTTTTGGGCGGGGGTTGCAGGTTGCCAGATGTTGATGAGCCAAGCTGCCTCTCAAACCAATTTCTGACTGGCCTGAAGGATTTGGAATTGTCCAAATACAGTAGGAACAGTGTGTTTAAGCACAGGAAATCGTAGTGCTTCATAGAATTCTCTCTATATATAGCTGTAAACAAAATCTAGCCTTCTGTTCAGGCACTTCATTGTTTATGTAATTATCATCTGTGTCTGAGTCAATAGGAAAGAAAAATGTTTGAAAACCACTTAACAGGGAAAGATATTAATAGCAGTCATATGAAATTAATTAGTTTGCCAGTTGTTCAAGATATACCCCTAAGCAGTGCGATCCAGTTTTACTGGATAATCAAGGAGAGCTAATTGTGACTGAGTCCCCCATCCTGTGAGACGGGGGGGTGAGAAGGAGCCATGTCACAATAAAGAATCAGCTGAAAAAGCTCAGTTACAGATGTCTGTGAAGAATTTAAAATATAGGTAGGAGCTATTAAAAAAGAAGAGGTCTTAGGCTTTAGAAAACTGTATAAAGGTTACAGAGCATGTTGATACCCGTTGGGAGAACATTCAGAGATATGGCACTGGGAATCACAGAGGGACTATGAGAATATCACAGAATCACTAGGTTGGAAAGGACCTTCAAGATCATCAAGTCCAACCATTAATCCAGCGCCACCATGTCCCCTAAACCATGTCCTGAAGCGCCACAAAAGATGGTTTGAAGATTGCATGAAGAAATTAAAGACTGATGTGGTGTGCAGATAATGAACATTCAGTTATCCATAGGTTGATTAATACTGTGAAGATGAAATACAATACAAAAAAATATATTTGTGTGGTTTAATAGAGAAGACAAAGCAGATCAGAAGTACAACTGAAGGGTTTTTTGGGAGACCATCAAGAGCATCTCTTTACATGTGCACATGCTTGAATTTTTTCCTGAAGCAGGAAGACCTTTACAGGATCTCAGAGAGCATTAATGTTACTCTGTGGATACTTTGTAGAAATGTACTGGAGCATAAATGTTTTTGGAGTCCTTGTGAAATGGTGCATTTTCATGAGAGTAGAATCAGGTATTGTGAAGAAATCTTAATCTGAAGTCAGACTAAGGTAAATGAGGGAGAAGTACTTAGCAAGAAAATTCAAAATTAACAGGGTGTTAAGTTGCTATCAAAGGCCCTTGTGACGTAAGTGGACAGGGAATGCATGATTTCCTTGCAAAAAAGTTCAGATGTCTTTCACTGTCTTGGAACTAGAGTTCTGAAGGTATAAAATGTGTGTAGCCAGGAACTCTTTGTACATCTTACAAAGATGCTTGGACTGTACAACTGCATTGTAGCTTGTGGGCAATCTGTGTTCTCTACTCTTACATTCTTCTTCTTTGAAAAGATTATGTATCCATAATTTGTTTTTAGAATAAAATTTTACATGCTACCCTACAGATTTTGGACCCACTGGAGGAAAAAAAAAACCACCACCACAAACACAAAACCACCACCCCTAAAAAAAAAAAAACAAACCCAAACCCAAACAAAAAAACCAAACAAACCAAAAAACCCCACCCCCAACCACTTTTTTTTTCATTCCCTTCCCGCAAAGTGAAGGGATTCCTTAGGCGACAGTTCTGTTGTTTTACTAGACTGCTAGTAAATTGCGGACATATGGTGAATGGGGGTCAGATGCATAAAAAGAGAATCTTTCTCAGATGGTAATTTCATGCACAAATCTAAGTCCCTTTACTACATTGAACCTTCTGTTTACTTTCTATGCATTTCTTAATAACTATATATCATACAAATGTAAATTGTGTTAATATAAGCTTCTCTTACTTTGAGAGGAGTATAAAACACTGGAATGACACTTGATCATAGGATTGAATCCTTGAGGAACAGGTGAGGCAGAGGTATGAATGTGTGAAAGAGTAAATGAGCTGCGAATCCCAAATAGTTACCAAGAATGTAATTATGGAAAGTTTGAGGTAGTAGTGTAGTGAGAGGTGAAATGAGTAGACAGCTATTTTCTAGACAAGTGAGTTGTTTGTGAAGAACTAGAACATGATGAAATTCAGCAGGCAGTCAAAACCCTCAGGAATAAAAAAGCACTGGGTGTTGATAATGTTCCAGTTGGGACTCAAAAGAATTATCAGTCTGATTTTGTTAGTTTGGGGCAAAAGTCAAGGGCTAGTAAGTAATGGTCATAATGAATAGAAGATATGATTTTCATTGTATAACGAAGAGCTATTTATTAGCTAATATAGAAAGCAAGTGTCTGGAACTAGTATAGGCTAATTATTATGTTCACCATCCTTGATGCAGTCACCCATGACTCACTGCTGGCCAGGAAGTCATCAGTCAGATGGAAAGGTGTCAGCCTGTGTGGCTTGTTGGAATGTGGTGATTCTTGATATTCCTGAACTACAGCCTTCCAACTCATTTTGTTTTCCCTCTCAAGATTTTATGCCTCTTCGTGTCTGTGTTTTTCTCTTAACTGAGTTATAAACTACTACCAACTCAAAAGTTTTATTAAGTAGAGACAAACAACAACAAAATCTTTAAAATCTTTAGTTTATATGGTTTCTTTATATCAATTCAGCAGTAGTGTTCTGCTTTGAAGCTGAGCCAAGGTCATACAGCTGTGCTTTGCAGAATTTGGCCTTATATTAGAGAAAGTTGATCCTCATTAGACTGGATCCTGGATTATAGTCCATCTACCTTCAAAACAAAGACAATAATTCATCTATTATTTTGCCCCTCTCCTCTTCCTCCAAGGAGTTTTGAAAATAATAGAATAGCCTTAAGATGTTGTGATGAAACATGATGGTTGAATTAAGAAATATGAAAGTAGGCTAAATACAAGTCATATTAATTGCTCAGATCTATGAGAAACTCTGTACTAGTGCGTCTAAGTAGCACAGAGTTGATTTAATAATTTATAGAAATTATAACAGTTCAGTAAATCATGCATCAAGTTAAGATCCTATTTGCTATTAAATATTCCTATTTTGCTATTACATTGATATTATGAGTCAGCAGTTTTATAACTGTAAAGACCTGAATTTCAAATGATTAACACTTCTCTAGAATGCATAAGAAATTATATAGAAAGTCACCCTTTTGAAAAATGTACCAGTGCATGTGTAATTTGATATATGTAACATAATCTATTATGCACATCAGGTTTGTAATGTGCAATTTTATTATGTAAAATACACATTTTTCCACCTTTCTGCCAAGAAAGTCACTGACTAATAGTTGCATTTCAAAGGCAAAGATATAGCTTTTTGAGAAACTTCAAATATAGAAACACATTTTTTCCTAGATGTGTACAAGGCCAGGCCACACTTTAGGCACAGCTTTGCTTGGAACTGTGCATCACTTTAACTGATAGGCTTATTTGGTATTGGTTAAGGAGTATGATCAAGAGTCTGGCCTCTCAGCCAGAAAGGTTTGTTATTGGAAGGAAGCAGTCTGCCTGTAAAAATCTGATTTTTTTTTTTTTCCCCCCTCATTCAATGACCTGTCGATACTGATAGTCAGAATATATTTGTACACATTAGCATTAAGGTGTTTGCATTTACCTATGCAGTTAGATGTCTATAAAGACTTTTGAATCCTGTTTAAGTAATAGGAAATTTAAACAAATAATGCTTTCTTAATAGAGAGGTCCAGTTTAAGTGTTTACTGAAGATGTTAAATCTAAGGGCAGATCATGTAATAATATCTTCAGGTATGATTGTTGCAGTTTTGAAATAAAGAATAATCTGAAATTCTTTCCTATTTTTTCTTTAAGCAACTGTCTAAATTTTGAATTTTGCAATATTTGTGTATGATCATTTTGGAGTTAAAATCTATTTTGAAACATCACTTCATGAAGTAACATGACCAAAGAAGATGACCCAGAAGATTAATTTAATGACAAGGGGAACCTCGATTTAGGATGCTTGAACAAATAAAGTACTTGGGATTTAACACAAAAAAAAAAAAAAAAAAAAAAGCTGCTATTAGAGTGGCTTTGTTGTGAAGTCTTCCTCTGACAGATCTTTAAGTAAAACATAAGAGGGACCAAGTGCTGCACATGTAACTTGTATGCACATTATATAAAAAGTTCCATAAGTGCTTCAAAACTGTACACTGATTCAGAGCTGGGAAAGTTAACAAAATTAATAGGGTATTGAAAAGGATGCTAGGAGGCCCATTTCTTCAGAGAGAAATTATTTGGGAATATTTATAGTGACCAAGTGAGCAGGTGAAAGGTACAGTCATTAAAATGTATTTAGATATTGCACTTTTGAATGTGTGGGTTGACGTAGGGCAACACAATCAATTTTCCCAGAAACAATGCAGAGGGAAGATGTCACATTTACTGTTGAAAAGCAACTGTGCACTAAAAAAACCTATATGTCATTAAAAGCACTGCTAGTACTGAGCTAGGTAAATGTTTCTGCTGGTGATGAAGAACAGTCAGTTATGCTACCTATAATAAAAACCAAGTTTGTCTCCGTAGGCAGAAATTGGCTTTATAAATCCATATGAAGTAGCATAGTGTTTCTCATGTTGTCAGGCAGTATTGTCATAAGACTGGGCAGGGAAAGGCAAACAGCAAGACTCTAAATAAGGAAGGCTTTGTGACCAACAGTAAATGGTAACACTGGGATACAGCCAGCTGTTGGAAAGACGTGCTCTCAAACACTTAACTGCATTATTCATGTTGACATTAACTACCAATGACAACTTCAGAAATTGAAGATACTAAGGTAAAACTTACAGAGCTGATTTTCTGTTCAGAGCATTTCAAGGAACAGTGAAAAGGAGTGATGCAGTGTAGAAGATAATTAGGAGAACTAAATAGTCTTGCTACAGGAAAGAGACAGCTTAGTTTTTTTCAAATGCTGAGATGATTTGGCTAGTACTGCAAGTGAAAAGTTCAGTCGAAAATTGTACTTAAAGCTGGGAAATCTTGATAAGAAAATAGATAGTAAAAGCTGTGGAATACAAAGATCTTATTGTACAGAGCATATACTTAGATTGATAGACCAGCTAAGTATCTGTTGGAAGGCCACTTGACCACTTTGTTGATCTGATAAGGATGAAGGGATAAGAGGGACCAAAACTTAAAGACTTTTAGTAGGAATTGCTAGTAGCGGGGAAAAAATACCATTATCAGGAAGGAATTGAGGAAATTTGGAGTGGTAGAGTGTGAAAGATTTTGATGAGGATGTTAATAGTATTAGACACAGCATAGACCCATGAAGTATGACTTCAGTAGGTTAGTAAATACCTATGTACTTTCCAGTTTCCACTAGAATGTTCTGTTGTATGAATTAGAAAACTGGGAGTATCCACATAAATTTTAATTATCATCACAATCTGAACAGTTAGTGATGAAGCGGGGGGAATCCCCCTTCCCCACTATGTAGCATGTCTGACATCTGCAAAGAATCTCAACAAATTTTTCAGTAATTCAGGCATACCCTAGGTACCTGTGAGTACCTCACTGTAACTAAATATTCACTTGAGGATAGTGCTGACCTAAGGTATTTGTCATTTTTCAGTCTGGTGGATGCTTAGGGGTTGATTTATGATTTAATTTGTAATCAAAGCAAATATTAGGTACAAAATCAAAAACAGGAAGGTTTTCCTTAACCCTTGTGTATGCACTGTGGTGATTCTTTTCACAAAGTATATGCATAAACATTGATTTTTGTTGGAAACAGTATGGCATGTACAAACTGACTTGTAATCAATGTTTGGGACTGAGGATGAGCTACTTGAGAACAGAGCTAAGGGCCTCTTTTTATAAGCAGGTGAAAGGGATGTGGAGTTTACCTAACTTCAGAGCATTTCAAAGCTTTGATCATTTTTAGTTTTCTAGTATTACTGGTGCTGTTTTTAGGTGTGGGGTGTTTTTTTGTTTAGCTGATGTAGTTACATAAATTACTAAGCTCAAGGGGTGGTGATACTACTTTTAATAAGTACAAACAGCAGTATTTAGGAAGCAAGTTTATAGTATAACAATCGTTGATGATTCTATCACTATTATTGCTGACTCACTATGGAAAATAAATCACTGTATCAGAACAGGTAAGGAGCATTATTCTCCTCCTAGTTTTACTTTTTTCTTGTCTAAGATGAAACAAGTGTTGAAACTGGAACCCCCACTACAATTTCTAAAGGAAAATTGACCCTTGCCACTAATTATGAAAAGTAAAACTAGCTTACAAGTCTTGAAATATTTTGCGTGCAGAGATTCCAACTAGTTCCACTTAAACTGGCAGATTGTGCACTGATCTTACTTTCTTACATATCTAGTGCTTAAAACCATATACCATTGTTGTTTTGCTTTGATTAAAAAAAATCCAAACATCTGGAGTAGAATAGTTACATAAGGATGAACTAACTGCCTTGGTCTTCAAAATTTTAATTTAACTGTTCTATTTGATAAGTGGGAAAAATGTAGAAAAAAATAGGAATGGTCCACTTTTGGACAGAGGTGTCACTCTACTTTTAAAAGTAAGTGATCATTATTCTGTTGAATAGGTTGCCTACTTAAAAATATAATAGCGCTAGTACTTCTCAGCAGTTAGTCCTAGCTTCTTGAAGTTTTTTAATGGCAATTCCCTCAAATACGTCCCACAATATCTTTGTGAAATTGTTCAGCAACAGTTTTCTCCAAGGAAAAAAACTCAAAATTTTGTTCATACAGATGGAAACTCATGTTTCTCACAAAATTCACATACTTTTGAAAACTTCCAGTAGCCAATGGTAACAAAGCCATGATGATGGTAATGTGGTTAATAGTAAATATGGTAATATAGTAAGGTGGTAATAAAGCTCACAAAGTGAGAAATTGGAACAGCAAAGGAAATACTCATGTGAATATTCACTCTGTGCCTGAGTGCTAGCTATTATGGCAAAGTGCTGAAGTTCTCCTTTTATTGATAACAAATAATTGAAATGAGATATTCATTTAAAATAAATTAAATAAGATATTAAGATCAGAGAAGAGTAATCTTAAAAAAAGCCTGGAGATACTTTAGTTGGAGGGCGGAAGAGAGACAGAAAGAAGCCTTCTACTGGGCTTGTAAAAGGTATTTTCTGGACAAGGCAGAGGCTGTCATATGTTGTCTTCATCTTGATGGTGTTTGAGTGAAATTTCTGCTGTTCTATGTTCTGATGAGAATGACCAACTTACATTATCTTACTTTGGTCTAAATGGATCGCTCTACTCATTCGCTTTGCTGTCTTGAATCAGGGTGCATGATGAAGCTAGAGGCAAGCTTTACCTGGATCACAACACTGAGAGTGCCTGATGCCAAAGATATTTTTAATATTTTATTGAATAGATGAGATAAGAGCATATGAGGAAATGTCTTCAGTTTAAATATGGCCACAGCTGACAGATGTAGTCAAAACTATGTCATATTTGGAGCTCTCCGTACCCATATAAAAACTTCTGTAAGTGCTACCTATTAACTGCTTCTTTCTCTTGTTTTCTTTTTAGATTGCAGAATAGCCTTCCAAAGGAAATAGTACAAGATTTGTCCCTTGAGATGGTTAAAACCAGACTCTTACAATGCTAGAAAATATAGCTTTGGGTTTTTATAAAGTCTTGGAAAGTCTTTCAGAAGAGTGAAATGCAAAACTGACAGCCTTGAGTCTGCTTCTGTCTGTTACTTCTATAGTGACTGTCTGAGAAAGATGCCCAGAAAGCTGTAGACCTTCTTATGGTTTTGCTCTTATGATTTTTTTTTTTTTTCACCTTTTCACTTGAAAATGTTTTAGCCAAATGGAGGGAGTTCAGACTTGGAATCATTGTGTTAATTTTAGTACTGATTAATTTTATTTGGCATTTAGCTGTATATAAAAGTAGACTGGACATGGCAATATTTAAGAAGGAATTTTAGATTATTATAGAAGCTTCTATACTTTTTACCTACTTTTACAGGAAAATAACATGTCGATAGTCTGTCTTTTTTTTTAAGAGTTTTGAGAGAGACTCTAGAGGCACAAAGATTTAAGGCACTTGATCTGATTGTTGTGACCCTTCGGATCACACTACTCCATGAAAATATCTTATGGATATGCAAATACATTCTAATTGGCTTTGTGATGTAGAACCCATATTCACTTTTTTATGTGCAAGTTGTGGTGCAGAGAAGCAGAATTTATTTAGAAACACACACACACACACGTGTGCCACCAGCTAGATGCTAACTTACAGAAATACACTTTAAAAATTGATAATTGGTTGCAAAAGAAACAGTCTTATAATACACAGATAAACATATGTTAGTAAAAGCGCATTTAAGTAGACCATATCTTCACTGAGCAATCAAACATGATGCATTGAATCATAGAATAGTTTGGGTTGCAAGTGACCTTTAAAAGTCACCTAGTCCAGCCGCCCTGCAATGAGCAGGGATATCTTCAACTAGATCAGGTTGCTCAGAGCCCCGTCCAACCTGACCTGGAATGTTTCCAGGGATGGAGCATCTACCACCTCTCTGGGCAACCTGTGTCAGTGTTTCACCACCCTCATTGTGAAAAATTTCTTCCTTATGTCTATTCTAAATCTGCCCTCTTTTAGTTTAAAACCATTACCCCTTGTCCTATCGCAACAGACCCTGCTAAAAAGTCTGTCGCCATCTTTCTTATAAGCCCCCTGGAAGGCTGCAATAAGGTCTCCCCAGAACCTTTTCTTTTTGAGGCTGAACAACCCCAACTCTCTCAGCCTGTCCTCATAGGAGAGGTGTTCCATCCCTCTCATCATTGTTGTGGCCTCCTCTGGACCTTCTCCAACAGGTCTATGTCCTTCCTGTGCTGAGGGCTCCAGAGCTGATCACAGTACTCCAGGTTGGGGTCTCAGCAGCGCAGAGTAGAGGGGCAGAATCCCCCCCCTCAACCTGCTGGCCTCGCTTCTTTTGATGCAGACCAGGATACAGTTGGCCTTCTGGGCTGCAAGCACACGTTTCCAGCTCATGTCCAGCTTTTCATCCACCAGTACCCCCAAGCCCTTCTCAGCAGCACTGCTCTCCATCCCTTCATCCCCCAGCCTGTACTGATACAGAGGTTGCCCTGACCCAGATGCAGGACCCTGCACTTGGCCTTGTTGAACTTCATGAGGTTCAAATGGGCCCATTCCTTGAGCTTGTCCAGGTCCCTCTGATTGAACCTAATGTCCAGCTTATATCGTCTTGTGTGCCTGTTAAAGCATACACATTACTTACAAGTTGAACAGTCTATGTAGAATGCTATTGTTGCTAAAACAATGATGTATTAATCACATAGGAACTCAATTATCTCCTATATTTCCTAGATTTCTGCTTTGTATCATCAGTTCATGAATATTTGATATGCTGAGCATGCTTCATTGAAATAACTAATTACAAATGCTCTGATTTATTGAACATACTTTACTGGAGATTTAATAGAAATATCTATTCCAAAGTAATTCAAACACAGATTGTGTGTTTGCTTTTTAAAAATTCCATCCAGTGTAATAAATTTTCTGCTTTAATTGCATGTTAACCTTTGAGAAATGATACCTCCGGGAAAGTCTCCCAGTGGAACATATATCTTCTGAATTCAGTGATGGTACAGTTGCAGGTAACTGTTATGGCAAAAAAAGCATAATCTACCTTTATGATCATGCTAGATCCAGAGACCTTTTGGTCTGTAGGCATTTGCATAAGGCCTCAACATGTAATAAAGGTCCTTCTAGACTAAGTTATATGATAGCATGTATCATCCATTTATGAGCAGGGGAGAGAAGGCCTTAACCTATGCCTGGGGTCTGAAGAAGTCTGTAAATTTTCTTTGCTAGGAAGCTCCGTTTTCTTCATACTTCTTGGCTAAGATTTTTAGATACAGCCTGTGTTTCAAGTGGGGGGGAAAAAAAGATTACATTCTAAATCAAAAGCACATTAACATTCCTAAGCCTTGCATGTAGCCTAAGAAGGAAAACTCTAAACTTGTGACCAACACATAGGACTCTGCAGCTACCTGGTAGCTGATATTCATAATAGTGTAAAAGATATGAACCAGCTGCAGGAAATCAAAGAGGGTGTGTATTTAGGGACCAGTGGGTCTATCTTTGACTTTGAACTGCAGAAAGAGCTCGTATCTTTTTGGCTATATAAAAAGTAATGTCACTTTAAATTTGATGCTTCTTTTATCCTATATTTGCCCTTGAAGGTATAAAAGGTCTCTGACTTCTGTAATCCTGTTCAATTCAGAATTTAAGTTGCTAGAAGATCATTCCTTTAAGTCTGGACTTTGTGTTTGAGGAAAGTTCTCTTTTTTCCAGATGGATACAGAGATGCTCAAATACTGATTTTCATTAAATGTAGTGGTGAAATTGCTGTTAATTGCATTAATATACAGATTATGCTTATTATGAAACATACCATTGCTGTCAACAGACTTAAGTATTTTAATTCTTCTTCCTCCACATAATTGAATTGTGATACTGCTAGCATGTACCTGCACAGCACTCTGATTCTGGAGGGCAAATAGTGACTCTCCCAGAAACAGACTTTCTCCATTATAGTAAAAAGAGAGAGAAAATATGTTCAATTCATAGGGTTTTTTTTCCAAAATTTTTACTGTAATTCTTAATAATGCAAAATAATTTTTGCAAGAGTCCTCCAGATAAGATGGCATACTTGTTTCCGGTTACAGGTACACAGCTTAATTTTGTAAGTTTTAAAATACTTGTTTAACTTTGCCACTGAATTTGCTGTGTTTTTTCCTCTGCTATGTTCATCTTCCATTTTTTTGACTGTCATGACAAAACTGACCATGAATTTACCAGTGAACTAATCAGCCAAAGGGACATGGGGAAGTGATGTTGACATTAAGGTATTTTGTCTCGTCAGTCTTCCTTTCTGATCAGTGAAAGGCACTTGCTAGGGCCTGCACTTAAGACCCCCAAGATCCAACTAGTAACATTGATATTACACTTTCTGGAAGTAAATAACAAAAAAATTAAAAAATGACTAGGGGAGGTACATAGACATATTTAGACATAGCAACTATGGACATATGTCTAGAGTTACGAATCCTGAAGTTCAGGGATAAGATCAGACTATTCAGTCTTACTAAGTAAAATCTAAGTAGAGTTCTAAATCTTTTGGCTACAAAGAGAAGTTTAAAAATGTGTGGAGCATTAGTGATGTTTCTCCCCAGCTTGGTGACAGGTGAAAGTGAGATGAGATGTAGCCATCTGTCTTCCCCATGCAATGAGTTGCAATTTAAGAAAGCAGATAGGTGGATGGGGCTCAGCTGAAAGGGGGGTGCTAAAAGAGGGTGGGACACTGCAAGACCTAGTCTGAGGCTCTTATGATTAGTGTGTTTTCTGAAGTACATGCTTAAACGTTAGGGTTTTTTTGTATATGGAAGTTAAATCTTTGAATAATTTTTTAGTGCTAATCTCAATCCCTTCTTAATGTAAAAACTGGATGGAAATGTCAGAAACAAAAGTAATACACTGACTAAAGAATCTGCAAGCATACAGTTCTACTGTTACTAAATATATTCAATTAAGAGTAATTATAAAGAAATTCCATTAGATTTTTGATGGAAGGTGCACCTATTGAGGTAGAGTATATAAAGATAAATCTACTTGCCATGTAATTAATTTAAATTAGCAGAGCAAGTAGGTATGTGAGACCATATTTCTATTGTTATATTAGACTTCTGAGGAAAGTTTCGTAATTTAATGAGCATTTAACCACATAACTAAAAAAATTAGATATTAAACATGCTCTCTAATTAATTTGCTACAAATTATTTCTTAAATAAGGATTACATACCTTTGTATCAGTTTTAAGTTCAAGTGCTGTGCAGGTGTAGTGTTACATAAAGTCATAAACCTCTAAGTAATTTAAATGCAATGAAAAAATACTATTTACTGTTAAAACTTAGGTTATCAGAATCCTGAATATTTGTTTTATGTGCTTTCAAAGTTTTCTGAAATTTGAGGCCCTAGTTGTTGAGTAAAGCCAGCCTGAAATAGCATTTTATTCAGCAGTTCCTACCAGCGCACATATGGAAGTCTACTGCCACAAGCTGTGTAACCCCCCAGTAGTGGAATCACAAGATTTTGTTGTTAATTTACCATCATGTGCCTTGAACTTTCAGATTTTTTCAGAGATACTCCCTAAGAATTTTGCACGAGGAGAATGTCTTTGAGATGGTGCTATCTTCTTAAATATTTCAAAATTTCACTTTTCTTATCTACAGGCAAAATTTGTCTCTACAGTGTTCACTACACTTTATCACCTGTAAAAGTCCAAGTGTTTTTCCTGTGGGACAAGTTCATACTAGGTATCCAATATGCTTTGCTGTGTGAATTTGGGGAAAAAAAAAAAAAAAAAAAAAAAGCCATAGCTTAAGAGTAGGTGAGTTGTTTAATATGCATTTCAGAGCTAGCAATAATTTCCTTGCATTTTTTTTAGTGCAGCTATTACTTTGTTACCTAAACATGAAATGCATCGCTTTCAGAAACATTTTTAAAAATTTTTTAACTTGATACAGTTTTGAACTGTCCTTTGTCCCACAAAGTCATTGTGCTTCTGGTTCTTTAGAAAATGTTTTTGGTAGCAATGTTTTGGCTCATAAAGAATTCCCATTGAGAAAAATTTCACATCAAGGATTTTAGAGCTAGATATATTTGACGAGGACTTTAAATTACAATTCCTGACTGTACATAAAGGAACAACTTCAAGGAATGTTTCAGGCAATAGTTAAGGCAATCGTTGTGTTCTGAGACTTTCAGTGGCATTTCAAGATATGATGTTACTACTTAATACTATAATACTGAAATTATTTTTTTATTTAAATATTCAGTCTGTACTTTTAACAGCTTAATTTTGACATAGTTGTGGGAAGTGTCTGCTAAATATTTATTATCTCTGTGTAATAATTTTGTCCCATAGCTAAACTGTGATATTTATAATATATTTTGCTACTTGTTGTGATCCTGGATATTACTGCTCAGCAGTACCATGAGTTGTATTTCTCTGCATCGGTTCAATAGCCTGTGACCATCTGAAGTAATTGGCATTGCGAAAGAGAATGTATCAACGATAATAAAGAAATAGTTGGACTTTCTTTTTTGGGAGGAAAGAAAAGATAAAAATAAATCCAGTGGATGTAACCAAAGAGAGTGACAGCGCTAAGAGCCATGTTCATTAAAGTGCAGTGACTAATTAATACATGTAGATATGAGATTAAATGGAGATTTGAACACTTTACTGTTAATAAATAACATAAAAATAAACAAAATTGTCTTAAAAAAAATAAATGTATTTTAAAGTACAGGTTTAAATAGGTTAAATGATATAAGCCCCGAGCAGAGTAAGTTATAAGGCTTAGTTGTGTGAGCAAGTTACCATTAGAGAATGAATAACTCTCTGTCCACGGACCTGTAGTTACTGTTCAGGTATTTATTGTTTCTCCATAGCAAACACAAGATAACTTATCTGTATAGAAGTTGCTGAATATTTGATTATAATGAGGTGACTTGAATTCGAGAAATAGGAATGAGAAAAGGAAGAAGACACAAACTTGAGTTCAAGTTAAGGATTAGAGATATTAATATAAAGTAAAATACAGACTTATGATTGGAACCAAGATTCTTCATCTTTCATATTAGACCATGAATAAAAGTCATACTTTATTTTGCTCAGTAGCTTTTGGTACATTTTTGTGACAGTGTAATCATGAATATTGTAATGATTGTGGCATATTCCTAATGGGATATTAAACTGGTATGCATACTGTCAGTGTGTGGTCCATTTAAGTTCTCATACCAGTTGTGGATTTACTGTATAACAAACCTTGAAGAGGCCCAGTTGGTCTTTCACTACCCTTTTCTTTGAACTAATGAATTTTTAAATGATCCACTAAAAAAAGTTTAAAAGCCTACATGGTGAGAGGTGTTGTACTTCTGTTCTTATTGTAGTCTAGAGTAACCTATACCTTGGCAGTTAAAGCATGCTCTTAGGAACTAAGAAACAACAGGATTTTTCCTTCCTGCTTTTGAAGGAGACTTTAATGAACGTCACATATGCAAAGCTATCAAAGACATAAGGGAGTTACCATTTTTGCCACTGATTGAATTAGATCTGTAAAAGCAGAACATTCCAAATATGAAGGTGCTTCTGGGTTGGAGACTTTGGATTTGGCAAAATGAATCAGTTGATCATGCCCATTTATGCACGGTCATTGCTGACTGCAGGAAACCTCTGATGATGCCAGTTTACCATCTCTAAAATGCAATCTGTTTATGTACTGAAATGGAGAGTTCATCAAGTTTGTCAATAGTCAAGTAGTTCCAGTATTTTGTAGAGCATGTAACACAAGCCTGAACCTGATGTGGGCTAAAGGGGGAGTCAAGAGGGGGGAAGAGAAGGTTGAACCATAGTTTTTGCAATAAAAAAGAAGAGGTCTCTTGCCAAATCATTTTATTGTTCCTAGGAGGGACATGAAGTTGTTCACAAAGACTTGCAGATCGAAAACTGAGATTACGTTATTTCTATTAAAGGTAGATTAGTTGTGTGCCCTATCCCTGGGAAAAGGTAATTTCCATTGGCCCGAAATGCTTTGTATCTTCGCCAGAAAATTTCATAGGAAAAAGATGGCTGTTGTAGCCTGGTGAGGTTTCTTAAATAACCTGGTCACTCAGATGCTGCAACTACATATTCTGTTCTGTGTTGGTCCTCTGGAGGAGGATGAAAGAAAGCTTTTACATGTCCAATCACCATGCTTCAGGCTCACATGGGAACTGAAGTGAATGGATCTTAGACTTTGTTTTCATGATTATTCCATCAGTTTTATTCAAAGTGGAATTGCTTGAGCAACAGAGATCAGTGCAGCCTAACTTGCACACTTGCCCAAGACTTGGAAACCTAAGTTGAAGACTTATCTCTGTATTAGGCAGAAAGAAGGCATAAAATTGAAATATTTTGGTTCAAAGCTGAACTCAGACCACGGTTGCTTCCTCATGACTTGTTGCAAGCGTTATATCCCATGACATTCATTATATCCTATCCAGCAAGATATTAAATTTATAGTTCCTATATGGATTTCTGCAGAAGTTAAGAAGTTCAATTATTTAGTTAATTGAAACATCTCTGTTCTGCCATTCTGTGATAGTGTCAGAACAATAAAGTTCATTAAAGCGATAAAGCCTTTTGATAACGGAACATAAGAATAAATGAAAATGATCTGTCAGACTGCGCACGATTGGGTTTAAAGGCCAGATTCTTTTGATAAAAAGGGATTTTTAAAGCATTGAACTGTGTTTTCCTCCTTTTCCCTTTCCAACTTTTTTTACTTGATAGTTGGCAATAGCACCTTCCTTACATGCTTTTGCAGCTTCATGGGTATTAACAGATAGTCCTGTGATCTGCAAATCTTTTTGTTTGCAGTTATTTCAAAAATGGAGTGCATGATTCTGGTTTGAGTTGACTCTGTGAAGGTTTTTAGCTTACTGTCAGCCACTTGAGTAAATTCTATGCTAGTTTAAAGTGAAAACAGTAATGTTATTTTAAGCAAGACAAAATTAATTTTTAATTAGAAAATTGAATTAAAAAAACAGTCAAGCAACAGAGTGCAGATGTGGAGTCTCTGTCATTAGTCCTGTACTAGAGTTGCTGCTTATAGGTTGTGGGGTGGTTTTTTTTTTTCAGATACTTCTGTTCTACAGGTCACTAGAGACCTTGGTAAGAACTCCGTCACTGTCTTCTGGAGCAGGATTCTGTTCCAGAACTATTTTCTTCTTTTAATGCCTGGAGATTATCTAGTAGCAGAGATTCAAAGCATAATGTCACAAGAAATTTCTTGTTTTTCTTATATTGGGACAGCTTTGTGTTTTTACACACATTTTTTATGAGACTGGTAATGAAACACTCCTAAAATTTGAAAATAAATTTGAAGAGAGAAGGATGTTAGTGTGTGAAATGCTTTTATCAGTGGTATTTCTACTTACTGCCTCAGGCAGTAAGTAAAATTGCAGCTATACGTTTATTTCTCTAATGGTTTGCATGCCACATACTGGAAAAGCTCTCTTTAATAGAGATAAGTGAGAAGATTTGGCATCCTAGAGCAGTTTCTTGCCTTTTCCTGGTATTTAAAGAAACTTCTGGTTGCACAATATTATATGCTGGGCCCCTGTGTCACAATAAAATTTCAACTGTAATATTACATTTGTCATGTGCTTTGTTTTTTGCCCTGTTGATATGGTGGTTGGTTTGTCCTTGGCTGTACCTGATGAGTGGACTCTCCTCTCCTCCTTAAGATATATATTGTTGCAGTGAGAAGCATACAGACAGTTGTGGATTGCTGGTGGCTTATTGCACTGCGTGTAATTTTATTTCTGGTGGTAGAAGAAATCAGTGCATCAACATCTTATTATTAAGAGTGGTTTTTTGGTGTATGTACAGTAACTTTGATTTTGCTTTCCTCATTTTAGAGAAGTATGTCCTGAAAATGAAAAACTTCTTAACTTTAATGAAAAGACTGGGAGTGTGTTATAATCAAATACCAGTGTTTCATTCCTTTATTTGCAGGATCCTGGTTTGTTGCAAAATTAGTGTTCTCATTGGAGTGGGGGGAAGTGTATTTTAAAATGGGAACGCTGTGTACTCACTATACAAAGACAATGGTTTTGAGTCAAGTGGTCTGTAGAAATTAGATCATATCACCTGAAATAGTTTAATTTTCCATTGTTATCTTGGTATTGATTTTCTCTTCTCTTTCCCCTCAACCAAAAAAGGCTGACAGGAGAGCAAGCAAACTTCTAACAAATTATGAATTAATGCATTTTGCTAATACAAAACCATATATGTTTCATTTTTTTAAAAAAGTGAAAAAATTAGAATGAATCAAAAGCATAATTGAAATTCTTTGACAATTGTTTTGAAAGTAACACCATTCTAGAAATATTTTTTTTCCTTCCATTTCTGTTGTGTTTTTGGAGTTGTTAGGTGCAGTAGTGGTAGAAAGGAAGAAATACAATCTTATTTATAATAAAATGAAGATATCCTTAACTACTCAGAGTGCAAGGAAAGAGGAACTGTTTTGTAAGTTAGGAGGACACTGAGGACTTCTACATGGAAGCTAAACTCTCAGTAGCAAGTCACTACTATGTTCTATAGGCGTCAGTAGAGAGCTAATTTATGTTCTCATCCGTATATATTTTAAACCACTGAGAATACAGATTTTCTGTAATACTTTTCTATTACCTCACTTTTTTCCTTTTTAAAGGGTTGCCATTTTTTTACCATTCCTCCTCCTATTTCTTATGTTGTGCTCTATTTTCAGCCTAGCTTTCCACACCTCATCTCTTCTGTTAGCTGTATTTCTCTTTGTCTACCTCTCAAACTACTGTAACACTTCTGTATTGTTAATACTATGTCAGCTCTTAAATACACTGTTATATAGTGGTGTGAAGCAATATAGAGATCATGATGGAACAAAATACATTAGTAATATTTAGTATTTCCCAGATAAGGGCTGGTGAAATTGCAACAATGAAAGTTGCAAAAATGGGTAATAGTTCCTGTTTGAATAGGTGTGATGTCGCTTATTGTTGATGGTGAAACAAATACTGGTGTCAAGGCTTACTTTCAATCAGAGAAGACTTTTAACTGGTTGTATTACAGCTATGTTGTACTGCTTTTCCTGGCTTCTGCTGGCTCCAGTAGTTTGTATTGTAAACAGTTCTTGTGAAATCTGTAGAGCGGAAGGAGGTGGTACTCACTGTAAATAACAGACCTAATGCTGTATGTGGTAAAAATCAGAGTATACCTTTATATATGTATTTGTCAATTCTTACATATAAGGTCATAATCTGATCTCACACTCCAGAAATAGTAAGCTTTTGTCCATATGTAAAAGTACTATACTTTATAATTAGTTCTGCATATTGGGCTGTGATTTTGTGGGAATATTAGCCGGCTCTGAAAGGAGTTTGGCAGCCTACTAGGGATTTTGCCTCTAATGCACACAGGACTCAGGATCACTGGCTAAGTCGAATGCCATGCACATAATACATGCATTCCTACCTTGGATATGTGATCCTAACATCGACTCCAGGCTTTTCCTGAGCATGGCTGATTCTTTTTTTCTTATTTCAGTTTCTATATATCACATTGACAATTAATTTCTTCTTAGTTTATTTTAGCTGACCTTAAAAATGCAGAGGCTAACATTGTCTAAAAATCTCTTTCTAGATGGAACCGATAAGGATTCTGACTAAAAATCAGTTCTTTTTTTGTTCTTAATTCAGTGGCATGTAAATTGAAGGTAACCAGGGAAACCAAGAGCTTGCTACCCTTATATATTTTGCAGAGTACTTTCTGGAAATAGAATATTCTCCAATCTGTCGTCATCAGTATTCTTTGAGAACACAATATATTGAAATAATCTTAATACACATAAGAAGCAGGAAAACATGATCCTCTTAATGTGAAAGTAATTGTACAGTCCTCAAAACATCTTTTATGCATTTACGGGGGGCACTAGGAAATTACAAGATTGTAAAAAGAATGCTAAATGCATGGAAAACTATTGTGTGTCACAAATTCAGCCTTTTTGAGCAGTATCACAGATGCCTGTGATGGAGACACAACTAAGAATGTTTTTCATTAGGAATCATTTTTATCTCTAGATTTAGAGGAATGCACACATGCATTGTGTGTTTCCTCACCTATGTGTAGTTGTACACTTCACACGTGGGATCCAAGGTGTGCAGATACTTTCGTTTCTTCCTGGTACATGGAGCTGTAGAGCAGAATCTCCTCCCATTTTCTCCTGAATTTAGCCAGTCAGAAACAAGAGACAAGTGTGACCATTTGGGATCTTGATATGGAAGGCACAGTAGATATGCAAAATAATAACCCTTCTAGTTTCCTGTAAAAAGTGGTGTTGCTGACTTTACTTCCCTGGGATGTTTTGTGGTTACAGTGAGCATAAGGTCCTCCTGGGGGAAGTATAAGTAAGTTCTTAATGGAGGCAGGTGTTGACAAAGGGTTAATTGTAATGTACCAGTTCTTCAATATAATAAGCTTATATATTTACTATATGGGAATCATAGATACAAAGGCAGTGTACTCATACTTATCTATTGGTCTCTGATATTTTAGGTCTAAATTTATATTCCAACAAATCAGTAATGCTAAACTGGTGGTAACTTCGATTTTTTGGGTTTGTTTTTTTGTTTTGTTTTGTTTTTGGGTTTTGGTTGGGTTTGGTTTTTTTTTGGGGGGTGGTGATGTGTGGTTTACTAGTAGAAGACTAAATCTTTAATGATTTTTAGAAATAATCTGTTTCTTTTATATATTATTCCCGAAGGGCCAGAGGGCTTTCTTCATGGTAGACTTCAGAAATGTCCTTCATTGCCACTGTACAGAAACAATACTACCTATACAAGCTAACTTTTAGGATCTGACATTTAGAATAAGTGACAGATATGTGCTGCACAGTCTCTAAAATTAATTATGAAGCCTATGAAGATATTTGGAAAATGTTTCAAAACAAATTAAAAATTTATGACCAAGATTTCTTTTGTGGCTTGTATTCTTTCACCTGCAGATAACTAAAAACAGTCAAAGCAAATGTTAGATTGTATTTTAGTGAAGGAAAATAATCACTAAACCTCTAATGATATTTTTTGACACGTCCCTAATTCTTACAAGTTGTTAGTAAAAGCTGCATCAAGCTTGCTGAGAGCCCTGGCTCTCACCTGAGTAACTCAAAGAAATGTGTGGCCTGTGATCATTTAGAAGAAATTCTAACTTTAAGAGCACATTTAGAGATGTGTTTGGGTTTTTTTTCTTGCAGCATGTGGTAGAATCACAGCTGCTGGTTCTGCGATTCATATTCTGTTGCATCAGTTCCCCAACAGCCATAAAGAATAAGTGGGCAAAAATAACGAGTCTTACACATACTGTATTTGAAAAAAACAGACCCAATACAACCCAGTGATTCAGTTCATTTTTTTTATGTGTCTGTATGTGGTAATCAGTCATAAATATACCAAACATGAGGTTTTTAATCTTTCACTTTAAAATGCCTTTGCTTGATTTAAAAATAAAAAATAGGCGATTGAAAAGGGTCTATGAAGTTAATTTCCCATGTGGAATTGCTATAAATTATGACAGCAGTAAGTAGGAAACATTTTTTCATTTATCTCATATTCTTGAAACACCACCTTCTCTCACCTTCCAGAGTCTTTCTGGCTTTGTTCATGTTTAATAGATATGTTTGCACTATTTGAAATCTTCCTTTACATCTGAAGATGCAAAGGGGGAGCACCCTTCAATAGTATGTGGTGATCTTTTTTTTGACCAACAAACCAGGGACCAAAGAAAGAATCTGAAGACCAAAATCACAACTATTTGGTCAGAAAGAGACAAGTTAACTATCTACTCAAAGGATTCCTGTTCTCTGTGGCTCATGCAGGGATCCAGTCAGAACCAGTCAGTTTCACTCAGCTAAACTGGGTAGGACAGCATAGCCCATAATATATTGCACAACCTCATAGGACTTAAAAGTGGATTTAAGACTGTATGCAGAGTGGAAAGTGTGTGGGATGTGGCTGCACATTTGAATCTATTTGATTACCTACAAGTGAGGTACAGTGTTATATATGGAATAGGCAAAGCAACAGTTTTATTTACTAGATAGTGATAGTGTAGAATAGTCAATTTATTAGCACTCTTCCATAGAAACATCTATTATTTTTTTTTTTTCCCTGTATGTATCTGAAGCAATTGCAAAGCAGGTCTGAGATCTACATTGATACTTCTAAAGCATAGGAAATGAAAAAAGACAGCTTCCTGAAATCCTTTCCCATCCAGTTTTTGTAATTCTGTTATTGTAGTTGATAATCACACAGTATTCTGTTGCAGTTAGGATAACTATGGTTTATCAGTGCTGCAGCATTATCAAAAGCCCAATTAATGTCTTGTAGGATATGTAGGGTAGTTTAGATGTCAGTACTTTTTCTTTATGTTCTTTTTAACAATTTGCTTATGCTGTCTTTCTGCACATGTTCTAAATGATCTGTTGGCAAGAAGTGGGTATTGTGGTTTTAGGCTTGTCACATGAGGCAGAGAAATATGATAGAATAGATACCATTGGATACTGAAGTTAGAGCAATAGATGACCATTCATTTTGGGAAGGCAGTCCACATTTATTTCAAAGCTACAGGCAGGAATTCTGTTTTTCCTTTGAGTAACTCATCCCGTCATAAGTGACGTCTTCATTCTTAAGCTGTTGACAGAAAAGAAAATCTTGACCTTCTCAACCAGTCTGCTTAGTAAGCTTAGTAAATTTATTTTCACAGTTTAGTGTATGAGAAATAAGTGTTGGCAATATTCTTTGAAATAACAAACAGAACTAGAACTATGGAACTCTCCCATATTTTTCCAAGGTGTATTGACCTGACACAAATCAGCCCCCCCACATATTTGTCACATCGGGAAAATGCTACATCATTACTGCATATTTACTCCCTGGGATTTACTTTCCATTTTATTATGTGTACTGTTCCAGTATTTCAATCTGAATTTAAAAAAAACCCAAAAAAGTATAAATACATATGTCTAAGTAATGAGCATTTCTTCTGTAAGTTTCTGTTAGAATATGAATTATTAGGTAAGTTGGGGACTTTCTGCACCTGTTTGCCATTGGATTTTGTTGATTCAGAGTGCTAATTTTGAGATAACACATGCTGTATTATATAAGAAACTTTATCTAAATTATAACATAGTTCAACAGAAAAGTAATGCTAAACATAAGCCTATTGCTTGATTAATGAATCACGTTTGTAGCAATATTACTTGAAATCATCATTCATGTAGAGAACTCATCAAATATGTACACTTTAGATGGTATGTTAAAATGTGTCTGCCCTCTTAGCCAAAAAGCTACATTTTTTGCAAACACTTGGATCGCTGTTTGGAGAAAAAAAAGATAGATTTTCTACCAGGGATGCAATAAAAACTTCTAAAATTTATATGCGCATACTTTTAGTAAGTAGCACTGCATTTCTCAAATAGTAGCACTACATTCATGGAAGCCAGTTGTGGATTGACTGGCCATTCAGAACAAGAAAATAATGTCTAGGGTTCATTAAGTGTATAAGACAAAAACTACAGTGTTTACTCTGTGCTAACAGCATAGCCTAATTTCTAATTAAACTTTTCACTACGTGGGTTTGATACAGAACCAAGTGGAGATAGGAAAACTGTCTAACCTGTACTTAGTTTAGTGATTTTTTTTTTTTGGTCCAAGTTGCACTTTTTAAAAAGAAAAAAAAAATCTTTCAAATTCATATACTTGGTTGAATTAGCTGAATTGTTTTGCATGTGATCTACATACCTCTTGTCTTTCATTCCTCAGATGCTGGTGATTGACTTATTTAAAAATAATATAAGGAAAAAGAACATTTAAAGTTATTATCAGCAAATAAATATTGGTGTCTTTTGCATAGAGAAATGTGAATTTTAGGCTACAAGCTTTGATTTTATAGTTACACTTATCCATTCATAGAATTAATATGACCTGACAGTACAATTGGCAGTGAACAGAGACTCAGTACTGTGTGTCTTCCTTGTAGTTGTTAATGCATTTCAATACAAGCATGCAAGATTTCATGATTTCTTAACAAAGTTTATAAGGTGGACTTTAAAAACAGGAGAGTGTGATTATACAAACCTGGGAGCATGCATTAAATTCAGTACAACCTCAGCTAATAATTCTACTTCTAACATAAAAAGATGGTGACTTGCTTGTAAGAGGATGTTGATTCAGATGTTCCATGCATTCTCTTTACTAGTGAAACCAGGAATGTTACATTTCTCTGAAGTCCTAGAACCATATCGAAGTTCTATGTATGAAGTTATATTTTTACATGAATATGTGCTGCTCTTAAGACTCTAAAGAGGGAATACCTTTTACAGTAAACATGTTCATTAGTTCTCAAACTGGCAAAACTGTAGTTTAACTTCATGCAGATTTCCCTGAATGTTTAACTTCTGTGTACAACATGTTTCGTTGTTGGTTTTTTTTAAAGTTTTCTCATCTTGTTGTAAAAGTCAGATTACAGGATATTCTTAAGTGGCTTGTTTGTTCAGGAAGATGGCTAGGAAACAAACTAGTTTTACCAAGTTCTAAGGACAAAAGGCAGAAAACCGGAATGATAATACCATATTGAACAGAAGCATTTAATGAATTTTATGTATTTATCAATATGGCAGTTGTGGAAATCTGGTATAACTCCATGCACAGTTCCCAAAAGCTAAAAATACTACAATTTATTAACTTTTAAGAGTACTTTGTCTGTTGTTCTGTATAATTGAGGCTTCATATTAAAACTTCCACTGAAAATTTTAATGAGTTTAAAATTTATTATTTTGTATTCCCTCAAGGTATTTATGGCTTTCTTGTAGCTTCTTTATCTGATTTAAAGCATACAAACCTTTCAAATTTGCTATGCCAATGTGACAGAAAATTTGACAACTGATTTGCTACAAAAAGCTTGAGATTAAGTTATAGATCACATGCTAGTCTTTATTCAATTCAAAATCAAACACAGAAATAATATTTCCTAGCATATGGCCTGATAAGCAATTTATGAACAGACTACATAACATCTCAGATTTTTTAATGTAAATAGTGTATTATGGTAAAATGCAAAGGACATAATTTCATGGTTAATAAGTAGGCATTTTAATTACTAAGTGTATTTAATGTCTGTACAGAAGAAGTGAGAGAGAAAATTGAAGTTGTTGGTGGATATCAGGATTCAGGGCTTATTCTCACTTTGCCTATTTCCTTTCTGTAAGACAAATTTGTACTTACTGGGAATCTTTCTCCCCTTGGTTCACATACATACTTCTTTGTCCTATTCATGGAAATCTTACAAATGCTTTGTTAAAACTGCATATGAATGGCAGACACAGAAACCGATTATTTCAACAATATCTGAACTTGAGCATCCTAGTTACTCAGTATTTTGTGCATTTTGAGCAAAATTCCAAATATTTGACACCTTAACTACAAAACAATTAACAT
>NW_010526973.1:0-22778 GCF_000687285.1 Phaethon lepturus
GGACCATGGCTTGGGGCGAGCTCGGGCCCCTCCGCTGGCTCCGGGAGAGCCGGCAGTCCCGCAAGCTGATCCTGCTGATCGTGTTCATCGCCTTGCTGCTGGACAACATGCTGCTCACCGTCGTCGGTAGGTAGAACGGGCTTTGGTTTTGTTGTTTGTTTGGTTTTTTTCTTTCTTCCCTTCCTAGTTTATGCCAGAAATAATCTCCGGTGACAGATGTCCTCCCCGAATTCATTTAACGCTCTCGCACCGAGCATTTTCAAGCACTGATTTTATTTTGTTTTTTTAAACACGGATGATGTTCTAGGTATTGCAAACACGCTGCCAATACACACCAACGCCTCGCTTTATTTCTGTGTTAATGGCAGGGGAAGGAAAGCTATCAGGAGGGCTTCACAATTCTTTCTTTTTTTTTTTTTTTTTCCTAAACGCCACTAATACTTCCCAGAACGACAGCTAACAGTATTTTTAGCTCGTCATCGTTTTTTCTCCTGTGGTCATGCAACTGAAACAACACGCTAGATAACATTGGAGATGCCTGTTTCCTTGCGATAGTTCCTCGTTCCCCCACATCGCTCTTAACTTGATAGGTTAATAAGAAAACTGTCTAACTGGGTTTTAAGAATGCACTTATATGAGTTGGTTTAATAGAATAATCCAAATTTTGATCAAAGTCGAAGATGCAACTTTTACTGGCTTCAGTGGCATGGTGTCAAGGTTTAGGAGTCTACTCAGATAAAATGCTTGAACATTTCTCACTGGTCGCTTTAGAAGTCCTCCTATTCAAAGGTTTATATGAATTCAAGAAAAGGGTTCAGAGAAACTAGTGGGTCATGGATGCGCACACGCCGCCCCGAATGCCCATGCTTCTCTCGGAACTGAATCGGGCTGTGCAGCACCGGCTCTCGGACGATGCTGCGGTCTCAGCTTCTGGTTCAGACTCCTGAATTTCTTGGGGACTTTCAGCTTAAAAGCTGATGTCACAATGTAGACCTTAGCTAAAAACATATATATTTTTAGCATGTCGATTTGGGATTTTTTTTACATTAATATACTTTCTTATAAAGTTATTAATATTTAATTACTTATTCAGTAATATGCATGCTAGAAGCCCTAGAAATTATTATAGTTTGCAGACTTATTGAAAGAGTGGGCTTTTTCAGGAAGAGATGCAAGACAGGGAGGGGCGATTCTGTCACTAGTGTTAAATTGAATGAACCTGACATTTTTTTTTACAAATTCTGAAATTCTAATTTCCGAGATACATACTAACACAATTAAATTGCAGCTAAGATGCTAAAGCATATAAAGAAGGTCCCTTCTGGATGATCTTTTCAATGTAAATTTTTTAAAAATACTGAGATGTGCAAACATCAACACATTAGTTCTGTTTACTTAATATAGGAGTGTTATGTTTTTTTCCTTCTTACGGCTGTTACTTATGAATAGTTTTGTGGTTTATTTTAGAAATGTGTTTTATTATGTTTTTTATATTTTGGTTTAATAATAGTTTCAATGCTTTTCTCATCTTGCGTGTTTTCACAATCTAATAAATGGATTTGTGCAGTCATGTGCAACAAAGAGACTCTTCAGACATGGGTTTTGATACTTGTTATATTTTGCTTTCTGAATGTTGTCTGTATAGAAAGTCTTATATTTATGAAAACTGGCAAAAAATAAAGACTAATGTAATAGAACTTTTTTTTTAAACTGCTCTTTCGAGTTATGGATGTGTTTTTTCCCATGAGCAAACTTCTATTTCAGTTCTGTGTTTCTGCCATTCAAATTCCTTAGTAGTGTGCTCTGTAGGAAAGCCTGGTATTTCCTAGTCAATGGCAAAGCAAACAAGAAAATCTGCTGATTCCATTTACAAATAACCTGATAGTAAGATGCCAATATATTCTATTTGTTTTTCCAGTGCCAATAATTCCCAGTTACCTTTACAGCATCAAACATGAGAAAAATGCCACAGAAATCCAGACTGCTAAGCCCAAAGTAATTTCAACAACGATGGACAATTTTCAGAGCATCTTCTCCTACTACGACAACGCAACGATGGTTACTGGAAACGAATCTGATAAGACCCGACCCAGAGAGTTGCATCATACTCAGACAGAACAAATGATAGTAAATGTGACTCCTTCCCCATCTGACTGCCCTAAGGAAGATAAGGACCTGCTGAATGAAAATGTTCAAGTCGGTCTCTTGTTTGCTTCTAAAGCAACAGTGCAGCTAATCACTAACCCCTTCATAGGGCCACTGACAAACAGGTATGTTCTCTCTGCCACGTTACTCAGTTAGGATTTTATATTGATGTTTTAGTCCAGGCTACTATTTCAAAGAAAGCATTTTTAATTCTATTGTAACCCTGCCTTACTGGCCTCCTCGCTTTATCTGGAGGAATATTTTAGTGAAATAATTTGGTGAACACTTCTAAACACCTACAACCTTTCCAAAATAATTTGGTGAGCTGCACGAGCCAACTGATATGTTCAGCATCATATACTTTTCCTCCAGCTCCTGAGAACTCAGGTTTACATAGAAACTCTTGCTGAAATGGTGTTGAAACATCTTCAATACAGTTATATTGGGCCAAAAGACACTA
Organism: Phaethon lepturus; assembly: GCF_000687285.1. NCBI lineage: Eukaryota > Metazoa > Chordata > Aves > Phaethontiformes > Phaethontidae > Phaethon > Phaethon lepturus. The sequence continues at coordinate 2,606 of NW_010526973.1, forward strand.
CAACGTAGTATTTCTGAAGCACTGTGAATTGATGATGTATCTGTTACAGCTACATTAGGCAAACGTGATATTGAAATTGTAGGCAGGGTTTAGATCCCTCCCTTGCTGTCACAGAGATGCGCGGCTCTTGGTGCGATTTGGTATTCAGTGATTTGGAGTCATCTCAGGTAAGAATCAGTGGGAAATTTGTGTGGACTTCAGTGAAAAAAAAACAAGTGTCAAACTTTGCTGATGCCATGTTCATCACCGAGTTCAGTGATCACAGATTTCTGTGAGTACGTTGGTCTGGGCCAGCCTTCAAATTCTCCTCTCCAAATTCTTGCATATATGTGATGTCTTGAATGAAATAATTTTAAATGATACTTTATAAAAAATCTGTTGGAGCCAGGATTAAGGGTATAAGCACCAATATCAATGATTTACACCCCCCCCCAAAATCCGAGCACTAATGATGTTTACATGGAGATTTAAACGTATTTATAATATAATCTAATTTTTTGATGTTAATACTTTGATTTTATTGTTAGTGTTTGGTGTAACTGTTCCCTGCAGAAGCAGCTGCAGTCCTCCTAAACAGAATGAGATCAATCTCTGCAGGCAATAAACTCCAAATTGTATTTAGTCAGGTTGCTCATTTTCAAGTTTCTTAGAAGAATTTTTCCTTTCAGAAAATAACATGCGGCAGAAATTTGTCCTTGTAAGACACTTTTGTTTAAGCAGGCAATGCCTATCATATGTGACAATACCCAAAACAACCAACACACTTTAATGCGAGATATTTCAGATTTTGAAGCCAAAACTATCTTTCTTAGCTTTTACAGTTTATATATATATATATATGTCTAAATGTTTAATTTCAGTCTGATAGAAGAGTATCCAGCTGAGGGCTGAGGTGGTTTGAGTCACAGTGATATGATTTCAAAACCTGTATTCAGTCTGTGGAACTGATCTAAACACAAAAGCTGTAAAAGAGACAGACAGACAGCTGCATTTCTCTCTCATTTCACCTTATCTCCCACTGCATATCACCTATGCAGGTCTAAATACGCCATTGTGGAATTACTTTTCCACAAATATTGCTGCATGTTGCGGATTTTCTGTGTTGGTTTGTGAGGATATGAGAACTCATCCGCAGGCAAAGTAACATCACATCAAATAATATTTTTGTAATAGCTCTTTAGGTATTCTTCTAGATTTTCCTAAATGTCTAAGTTACTGCCCTACTGATATTTACTTTCCTCTGTCAGCATTAGCATTTCCACAACCAGCCAGACAAGGGGAAAGGCAATAATATGCTCTGCATTGTCGACGGTTTTTCAGTAGCGTGGTTACGTCATACCGTAGGTGCGATCTCCACTCTTTCTTTGGCTGACACCTTCCTGAGCGCGAGGGCGCGTGTCCCTGCCGACGCCTCCCCGTGCCCCTGCGCACCTCGGGACCGGAGCCCGGTGCCGTCTGTGCCAAGGCTCAGGGGGGTAACACCTCTCCCCGGGAGCCGGCCGCTGGGACACGCGCGATACATCCTCAGGTTTGGCGCTGGGGCATCGCCCTCCGCTGTTAGGAGCGGGGTTGGCAACACACCAGCGTGGACATCAGTGCTGTGAGCTGAGATTTCCTCCCGGAGGTGTCCTGCAGGTTTTTGCACGGGGCTGAATCTGCGACCGCAATCACAGGAGCAGCTTTGCAAGCTCAGATGCCCGACAAACGCGAGAAGAAAAATCAGGGAGCGCATCATCCCGGTGTCCTGTGCAACAAACCCTTCCCACAAGGCAGAAGCGAGTGCTTAGCGGCAAAGTGGCCCTAAATTAGATTTAAAGATTACTGGTTTTCTTTCATGCATTATTTGTGTCTTGGTACCAGTATCTATCTGTCTTCTGAGAAACGTTGAGTGGGAAATATCAGTTAGCACATTTATCAATTAACTGTGGAAGCCATCGGCAAAAAAACCCTAAGCTGACATTTCCTAATAACAGTGTGTATGATCAGTTAAAAAGCAGTGTGAAAATTGCGATTATTATAAAGGAAACAGAAAATATATGTGTTATCATTATAAAGACTCTTCCTTACCACTGATAAGCTGTTTAGTGATAATTATTTTTGCCGTTACTACTTCTGAAAGTATCACGGCTGAAGGAGAATGGGTTGCCTAGTTCAAGCTTAGTGTGCACAGTTTGTTAAGATGCCCATTTTCAAATAGGTAGCACATCGTGTTCATGGTTTTTATTTTTTAATCAAATATAGTTGGAGTGGTTGTCATGTCGCCTCTACTGGAGATGTAGATTTTTTAAAAATAAATTTCAAAATTGGTTTAATTCAAGAAGTAAATTCTGCTAAAAATATTTCTTACTTAAAACCCAGCTCTTTCCACAGAATACCAGACAAAACAAACATCTGGTTTCGTGAACTGGTTTGCAATTCATAAAACACAATTTACCTTTGGTCTAACAAAGTCCTAGCAAAGGAAACGCTACGTGATGGCTTTGCAATAGGACGTGACCACACACTTCCCACCGTGGCACTGCTTCAGGGAAGAGCTGATTGATAAGATTTTGTGGCTCCGACGCACATTATGTTTTCCCTTGTAGTGAAATGGGTAAGAAACTATACAAATAGCACAGCATTTGATACAGGGCACTTTGTGAGGAAGGTGTCCTGGCAAGGGGAGATTGAAGGCTCTGCCTAATCCTTTCCAGTGAAGAAAGTGGGCAAAAGGCTGCTGTGCCTTCTATAGATAACTGATTTGCTCCATTATAGGTTTCAATCTCTTACTGAGCTCTGTGAACGAGGCTGTGAGCCCAGCTGTGCTAACCCCACAATCCACTAGAGCTACTGAATGTCCCAGCTCTCTCCCTCCCTTTATTTACCAGTCTGAAAAAATATATAGTTGTAACCTTGTGCTTATCCATATCGGCCTCAAAAATCATTAAAAAATTACCAGATACTTTTATCATCATTTTTACACCACTCTGGCTACAGCTTTGAACAAACAAGGTTGAAATCAGTGGATTTGCAGCACTGTAATGGATGGATAATTAGGCTCTAATCACCCACAGCTGCTAACCTGGTCAGTGTAACCTTTATTTTACTGCTGCACAGGACCCATCGCTTGGTTGTCTTATTGTAGGGTAACCTTATTAACAGGTATAATCCACTTCCAAACAGTCCTGTAATCTGGGGCCAACATGGGACTGAAATGGAGGAATTTAGGCGTTATTCAGTGGCAGCCTTTCCTTTCCCACCTTCAACTAATGATGCTGCCTTTTTCAGAGGTCAGAAGTACTTGTAGGAAGCACTTGTAACTGCAGGTAGCTTTGGCGAAGCATGCTGGACTCTGCTTCAGACTCTCTTGGAGGGTTTTGAAAGGAGTGCCCAAGAAAATTACATGCTTAAGTGTGGTAATGAGAAAAAAGAGAGAAGGCAGGCTGTAATATTCTTCTCTGTTGCACACGTGCAGAGGAACAAAATGTAGAGATAACTGTGATGGAGCATGTCATGTCACAGCCAAGAAGTAGAAACTGCATATTCACAGGTTTCACATGGGAACATGAATGGCCCAGGACCAAGGGACAGAATCACTGAATAATTGGCTGTTACAGGTAGTGCTTCTCCTTTCTGTGGTTATTTATGTTATAAGGTGTAATTGGTCAGCAAAATCTCCCAGTCTGTGCTCTCTAAGATCTTTTGGACAGATCAGGGAATACAGCTGCAGACCAGACATTTGTGGTAGCACAACTGCCAACTAATTAGTGCTGCTATTTCAGGAGGAGGTAGGGTTTGCTAAGATTACGCAGGAAAGGACAATCTGCATATCTAACGAAATGTCAGCTGGATGTGGGTAAGATTGTCCCCTGAGCAAGAGCAACCACGACTTCCAGAGGTTCAGAGCAGTCTCATGCAGGGGCAGCGCACCAGAATTGTGCATCTCCAAATTGTGGGTGAAGCTCCAGGCAATTTTTAGCTTTTCAGAGGATTGTAATGACTTGTTTAATTCAGCACAAATGCATGTCCTGTGCTGACCTGTATACCTTTGCATCATCTTATATGATGATCCCTGGCAATGCAGACTTTGGCTGAAAGGACTAGCTGTGCCCACCTAGTCTCGTTCTAAAATAATTAATTTCTGTGTGGAGGAAGAAGTATGTGTTAGACCTTGGTACGTGCAATAAAGCATCATGGTCTGCTGGGTAGCAAGAGTAGAACTGAGTTCTGCTCCAGTTCTGCCCTCATCACCCACGGCCATGTATTGCTTCACGCCTTGCTATGAGTCTGTCTGTCCGAGATAATGGAGGAATAATATCTGTGGCTGCAAAATTAAGACCAATGCTTGAACAGTATTTCACTGAGCATTAAAAGTGGCTTCCAATACTTGTTTTCTACAGCTTTCAACCACCAGAAACTTTCCAAGTGTAGGAAGCTGACTGGGAGAAGTGAAACCTGTCTTAACTTGATAGAGGTTAATCCTTCAGTTAAGGTTAGGGAAGCAGTATGATAGCCCTTCTCTTTCTTTAACTCATTAATGTTTATGGGAGATCTCACAGCTCATGTGTCTGATCTAGTGATGGAAACATGAATGTGGGAGCCACTTTGGATGGCACTTGTCTTCATGCAAATAGCTGAATTTTAATTCAGTATACTTGTAGCAGAAGCAAATTGCTGTCTCATGGCCCCTGTGTCATGTCTAAGAATTGCTTATTTATATACTGAAATCAGTCTTCTCCCCCACAATGTCCATCCTAGATACCTCTGGGATGGCCTTGACAGACACAACCCTACTTTGCAATGGGAGAAGGTATAAGGACATTCAAGTCTTGCTTTCATACCACAGAGAAAGGTGATATTGCTCACCAACAGCAGTAGCTATACCTGAAGAGGGTTTTTTTAATCTGTACTTCTATCAGTGCTTTCTTTAATTGAAAAATTCAAAATCAAAGCAATTATGGAAAAACTGACTGTGGCCTGTTCTACCTGAGCCCATTGGGAAGGGAAGTGTGCACTTCAGCTCTGAGGCAGGCGAGAAGTTGATAACAGGAGAGGATAATTTTTTATTTCCTTGTGTACATAGAAACGTCAGTGGAGATTAGCATCCTGTTGTGTAATACCTACTATGCACACAGTAAGAGAAGACACAGGCTTAGGAAAATCATGCACTTTAAATAAAGCAGACAAAAAAAGGTAATATTATTCTCTTACAGGCCAGGTATCACGAGCTGAGAGATTAAAATGATTATCATAAGGCCACAGAGGAAGTCTGTGATAGTGCCAGGGATTTAATTTGCTTTAGAGATACCAGTCCAGTTAAGTACCACATGAGTAACTAGTCTCTGCTGGATATTTGTAACACCCACTTACAAATTTCAACTAGAAGAATCTGTGCACTATGTTTCTGTCATAATTTTAATATAATGATTATATTTAAGGCAAAACCGTTCTTCATTAGAGATTTCTGTGGCATGTACAAACGTGCATGCTAGATTTCCTTCATTCATATAACTCAAAAAAATTTTATGATGAGACATATAATGAACATTGAGCCCTGCACTTCAGAAAGTTTTCCATTATCCATGGTACTTAGTTGTATAGAAAATATTAACAAAAAAACAAAGCTCAGATTAATTTGGTTGGTTTACCCATGTCAGGACTGCTATCATTAAAAATAAAAAGGAATTACAGACTCTTCCATTCTTTGATTGATCTACTTACCTAAGCCAATACTGCCAATATAAATACCCAATACTATCAAACTGGGCATTGGAAGTTGAAGTCCATCAGTACTCCTTTAAAAAACATTGTTCGTTATTGAAGAATTTGGCCATTAAATAATATGAAGTAAATAAAATTAAAATTAAATAATACAAACTAAATAAATTGATGAAGAATTTAGCCATTAAATTATACAAATACATTTAAGATGCAGAACCTTACAAAAAAAGGAGTCATGCATAAAGTGTGCTGGATGGAATATACAGAGTGTCTTCAGAGCTACCTGGGTAGTGTTTTTGGTTCTAGGGTAGATTTTTAACAGCGTGACAAGTAGCATATTGTGAATTTTTTTATTGACATTTCATTTTTAGCTGCCGAGAATATGTGGTTGTTTTCCAGACAGCAAATCCTTTATTTCCTGGAAACCTGAAAACTGTTTAGAGTCCCGATGAAGAAGCGGGCTGACAAAGAAAGCTTTGATCAGCTCCATTTTTACTCCTAAACCCATGGAAAGCAAAAATATTATTCTCAGAAGACCCTTTGGGACTCTTAAGTGCTCCAGGCTGAGGCAGAACTCCCAACAAAGCTGATGACAAATTTTCCCAGTAAAAAAGCCATTGGTTTGACCGTGTTTCATTATAGTCGTTGTCTCACGAGGATGGAAACAGATGAGCATTGAAACACTACTGGGATATTTCAAAGCTCAGCATGCTCAGACAAATCTCCCCTTCTCATATTCTTGGCAACCCCATGGAGGCCCAGAGGGGCTTTATTGGGAACAATCATGGTGGAACAAGAACAGGGCAATCAGATTCTAATGAGAGAAGGATTCTTCCAGGGATTTCAGATACGAAGCCTGCTATGCCAGATGGAAAGGCATTTGTAACACAGACAAATTTGATCATGTAGTCCACAATAAATAGTTCAAAGCCTACTAAGGAACTGCAGGTTGGGCTTTTGCGGTGTGTGCTCTCATGTGAGTAAGTCTAACTCAAAATGCCAGTGAGACAATCCCAGAAATGTGAATGTTCATTTTGTTTTCCAGAATAGGCTACCAGATTCCACTGTTTGCTGGCTTCTGCATCATGTTTGTGTCAACAATCAGTAAGTGTCCACATCTTATTTGGTCTGGCCCAGATGCAACTTTTAAATAAATGATCTATAATAATTATCACTAGGAATTCTTCTCGTTGATGTAGAGAGACTGATTTCCAGGGAAAATTTAAGGGTGGCTGCTCTGTGTGGGTGGTGGTGCTGATGAGATTTGACAAGTACGTTCTTATGAACATGCTTAAGGAATTCACCACCTTTCATCCCACCTCAGCAGGTGTCTTCCTTAGCTGAATCTTTCTCAGGTTCTTCTAATCTGAAGCGGTGCTTCAGATTAAACTTCAGACAGTTTTAAACAGATAGCCATGGGAGGGCTATCAGCTATGAGAGGGCTATTTTGCAGGGTCCTTGACAACTAGCTGTCGTGGGGGCTTCTCAGACAGATCATGAGGCTGCAGTGAGGGTCATGAGCAGAATATGAGACAACAGTATCGTAGCGTTGTTAAACATTGCTGTGCGATGTGCAAACAGGAGCATAGCCTGCAAGTCAGCTGAGATAATTTGTCTGCTCTAATGGCATTGATAAGACTTCAGCTGCTGCTTTATGTTTGGTTTTGGCACAGCACTTAAAGCTGTGGCCCAAATGGAAAGAGTACAGAGGAGAACATCAAGGATCATTAGGAGCCTGTGAGGAACAGTGAAAGAGGAACTGCTTCAGAAGGCAGATGTGAGACGTATCAGAGTCTATGACAAAACGGAAGGGAACAAAGTTTTCCACGTCCACTATACACAGGAGAAGGAATAACAAGCTTAAAACTGTATCATCAAGGGGACTGAAGTTCTGGAGAATATTACCTGGCCTTAGAGTCATTGATAACTCTGCATTTTAGGAACGTGTTAGCCAAATTTTGGTTGGGATGGAGGCAAGTGTAGTGAGCCTAATTCATGGCAGAGGGGAGTACTGTTGATCTGCTGACATCCTTCCTTTCTTTCTTTTTCTTGAATTTTCTCTGTCCATGTGGGTAGGATCTGGTGAAAAGCCCAAGAGGCACAATGCCACAGGGCGGGTGGGAGAAGTGCGTGTGGATCTTGTGTTTAGTTGGTGCCTAACAGCTTCCCCCAGCTATAACCTGTCTGGCAGAATTCCTTAGGTGGCCAACAGACAGGAGCTGAAAAAAGTTTTTAAAAACTCACTGCAGATTTAATGACACTGACCATGACACAGGCTCTACAAGCAAAGATGTGCTTAGGTTTCTGGGACACTCCTACTTCCCAGCGTTGTGGATGGGGAATTTAGCCAGACTGAGGAGCGCAGCATCCAGGGGCTCTGTCCCAAAAGGCAGATGGGGGCTGAGAGTGGGGCCTGGGGTTAAATCTCTCCGGGAGAGATAGAGAGGCACCTCCTCTAGTGCCATTTCTCAGGCGCGCTGCTGTTGGCAGCATCAGGAACTTGCTGCAGCCCTCGGGCGGGTGGAGCTGCCTTCCCTGCACCTTCAGCCGGCTCTGCTGCGCGGCACCGAGCGCGGAGCTGGCAACACCGGGCTACAGCCTCCCTCCACCCATTTACGTATCGGAGGAAACCTCGGCGCGTGTCTGTTAAATCCTGCTTTCCCTGAATGCCTGGAGCTTCAGGCTGGGCAGCCTTAAAGGAAGCAGCATGGAGAGGCAAGGCTGGAAAGAAAGGTCTTACCACTCCCTCTGTGTGCAGCTGAATCAGAGCAGGGTGTAATCAAATTCTAAGTAATTAGTTAAAACTGCTTGAGCGCTTGCATCCTGTGTTACCAGGAGGCTTAGACACCTGAGAGCAATTCAACACTGACACATCTAAATGCAATAAGAGAAAATAATGCTGTTAGCATTGAAAGTGGCACAAGTCACTGTAAACGCTTGACTAAATTGCATGAAGTTTTTGTGATAGTTTAAAGAAATCTAACTTTTTAACCTAGTTAGAGTTAACCTAATTTTAAAAAATTGCCTTTGTTTTTTTCTGTAGTGTTTGCCTTTTCTGGAAGCTACACGTTACTGTTTATTGCCAGATCCCTCCAAGGAGTGGGTTCCTCTTGTTCTTCAGTGGCAGGTAAGAGAAGAGATGATAGAGTAAAATACAGATTACTGATTCTATCATTTTTAGTAACTTTCTGAATCGCATTTTGTCTGCAGTTTCAATAATTAATACAAAAATATTCAATTAAATCAATTTCATGGTCTTTCTGTTGCTTTCTTATAAAGAAGCTCAAAAGCAAATGTCTTTTCAGACTTCCTTGATATTTGAGTTGCAGTAAGGTAGAGCACTAAATGAACTGCATTCTCCCCGGGATTTCTGCGTGTGCGTTTTCAACATTTTAAATTCATTTTTAGCCATTTTAAAGGTCATCAGGAACTTATGTTGGTACTTATTATACTAGGGGTAGCAGCTCTGTCTGTTACTGAAATTTCTGTTATAAAATGTTGTTTTCAAGGACTTTCTGACAGTTTGGACTCGCGTTACCTGTACCAGATTTCCAATGCAAGGTTCTAAGTTTTAAATGAGTAAGTGAAATGGAGTATGGGTTTTCAGCCCGAATTACTGAACCATTTCTGAGAACGAGACTGGAGAAAATACGATTTGTTAATGTTAAAACATTTCGTAATCTTTCCTTTGAAAAATTTCCCATGAGAGCAGTAGGAATATAAATTTGGCTTGGGAGGGGAGTTGAAGAGAGTTTTTTGTCAAGAATATGTCTTTTGCCCTCAGGAAAATTCCCCCTTCCAAGCTGGACTGGTCTATAAGCAGGGCTCACATGCACTCCATAGAAACTTAACAAGAATTTGGCAGCTGGGTTCCTCCTAGGTTCCTTTTGCAGGGGTTTTGCTCCAGCCCACATCTGGGCAGCACTGCTTGGGGCAGCTGGGGAGATGCAACGCCCCAGGCTGAGCGTTTGAGCGGGGAGCAAGGCACACCTTATGCTTAAGATGAGTTTGAAGCTGCACAACAAGCACTAGTTAAGCAGAGAGATTTAAGCCTGGATGAGTAATGGGGAGAGTGGGGATGTGGCTAAGGGAGCAGGCAGGGGCTGGGATGAGGAGCCAGGGATGGGGAAGGCAAAGACAAGCAGGAGGGGCAGAGACAAGAAAATCCATCTTTTGTGTTTGTACCAGTTAAGGTTACACGTCAAGCTTTCCAAAGGGAAGACGTGCCAGAACCAAAATTATTGTTCAGCTTTAACTCAGTCCCTGTGCAAGTGTGCACCTTGAGATACGGCTCTTAGATGGGTACGTGACTTCTCTTTTTTTCACAGACAACCTACAAAGCAGAGCCGAAAAGGCCAAGAGACCGTCTAGTCCACCCCCTTCCTGAAGGCAGGATCAGCTTTGTATCTGCCATTCCTCATGCATACTTGACAGGCGTGTTCTCAGAAGCCTCTAGAAATGCCCTCAGCATCTAGCTCTCTGCTTAATTTACTGTCAGGAATTTTCTTCTGATATCTCATCTAAAGCCTCCTGACTGTCATGTAAACACATTTCTGCTTCCCATACTTGAGAGAACACAAAGAACGGTTTCTGTTCTTTATCTTTGTGGCTCTTTTCCATATTGCAAGGCTGTTATCACATCTCACATCATTTTTCTCCTCTCTGGTTTTAAATTGAAAGTCCTGCACTTGTCCCTTACAGATATTTTTCTAAGCCTTTGCTCACCCTCATTGCTCTTCTCTGGATAGTCTCCAGTCACCCCCACCTTTCATCCTGTGCTGCACCAAAACCAGACCCGGCACTCAGAGAAGCTCTGACTCCTTAGATGGGCCAAAGGCAGAGTCACTTCATGTATCTTGCAGGCAAAGGAATATTTCTGTAGTGTTGCTGCCAATCAGTCATTTACCACCCCCCCCACGTTTGTGCATGTAATCATTCCTACCGAAGAGTAAAACCTTGTGTTACCGTCTTTGTATTGCCTCCTATTTTTTTCCAGAATATTTCTCCGAGTCTCACAAATGCATCGTGAATTCTGATAGAACTTTCTAACTTGCTCTTCAACTGTTCATGCAAACAATTTGATGTCATCCACAATTTTCTAAGCATGTTCATCTGCACAGGACCTCTGCTCTTTTGCTGCACATGATGGATGGTATTCACTTAATGATCATTCATACAATATCTTGTTTTCTTTTTCTGGCTTGCTGTATAGCCATGGACCCTATTTATTGAGTCCTACTTAAACCTTGATTTGAAAACAGCATTATTAATTCCTATGAGGACTCTTCTGCAGCATTTTCCTCTACAGCGTCTGAATGCTTCGCGTAAAATACAAATAAATTGGGCTTCATGTTTCCCTTTGTGGAATGAAGGCTCATCATCAAATGCAGAAGTGAGGCATGTGAAGATAATGGTCAAAAGACTCCTTTAATGTTGGATGTTGAACTTGAAATGCTCATTTTCAAGGTAATCAGCTCTGAAAAATACCTCATGCCCAGAGCACAGCTAGCACTGACCACAGTTACAGCTGGGAGTGGTCACCAGACCTTGGTGTCAAGGGCCCGGAGTATAACTAACAGATAGTGAATACTTGCCGAAAGCTTTTTTTTCACCTAGTTGAAAAACATCGTCTAAAAGCTGTGTGAAAAAGACAGGGACAAAGAGTCTAATAAATGAGGGCATTATTGAATTACCTGAGCAATCCTGTATAACAGAACATAGTCTTAGAGGCCATTTACATTTGCCAAACCTTTTGGCTTCAAGGTGACTTCCATGTGGAGGGGATATATATATATACACATTTAGAGAGAGAGAGATACCTGCTCTCATGTTTGTATAATGTTTAGTAGCACTGGCAAATGATGACCATAAATTATAGTATACAGCTGCCTAATTTTGTGTTGTGCTATTTATTTATTTATTTTATTTTAGGGATGGGTATGCTGGCCAGTGTATATACGGATGATGAAGAGAGGGGCAACGCAATGGGAATTGCACTAGGAGGCCTTGCTATGGGAGTATTAGGTCAGTGAGATGGAGGCTCTGACGGCAAGAGAAACCACCCCTTCACAAGCACATGCTTTGAGGATCTATGAAAGCAGCAGGAGTCTCATCGAGCGCAATGCTGTCGTGCCATCTCCAGTTTAGATTCATGGTGCATGTTAGGAATTGTTTTTCCCACAGAAGCACGTTTCTTATGCAGATACATGTGTCAGGCAATAACCCCTGAGATGTTTGGGTTTCGTTTACATGGAAGAGTATTTTGGAGAGTGAAGTTATTGTTTATTGTCATGATCAATAAGCTCTGTGTTTTAGTTTGTTTGTTGTTAGTTTTTTTGGTTTTGTTTGTGTTTTTTTTTTAAATTGAGCTTTTTGGACACTGTGTGCCAATATCAGGATGCCAAAACGCTTGCAGGGGATGTTTGTTCAGAGTCAGAGATGGGGCTTCACAACTGAGTCCTTTCTTTCTCCCCGGCAGTGGGCCCACCTTTTGGGAGCGTCATGTATGAGTTTGTCGGGAAGAGTTCTCCTTTCCTGGTGCTGGCAGCGCTAGCTCTGTTCGATGGAGGTCAGTAAACACGAAGAGTCGATATTGCCATGTAGCACAGCCCTTTCATGTTACTACCATCTAACCCCCTTCTCGAAGAAATGTTACAGTATTGATTTCTTTTCACAGCTGTTCAATTATTTGTTCTGCAGCCATCCAGAGCACAAGCAGAAGTAAGTATTAAGGTAAAACACTCTAGACAGTGGATGACGCTTTGCCTTTCCTAATCCCAAGCTTTTGTTTCATAGAGTCAGAAGGGGACACCGTTACTGACACTTTTGAAGGACCCGTACATCATTATTGCAGCAGGTACCACATTTTTCTTTTTTTTTTTGTTCTTTAAACCAACCGTTGGTGTTATACCTGGCATCCGGGAATGCCTCAGGCTGAGCTGGTTTAACAATATTGTCATTTGCTGGTTTCATTTACATAAAGCTGAAAGAATCTGTTTTATCATACAGGGTCAATATACCAGTAGAAACATAATAGGCAGAAAGTTTGAAATGTGTCTTTCCAGCTGAGAGGACACTAATGACTTGCCGTTGCTTGCTAAGGCAATGAGTTGTGGCCATGAAACTTTCTATGAGGCAAGTGAAGAGGGCCAAGATTTCAGAAGGAGGGATGGGCAGCACATGGCAGGCAGGCGTAGGGAGTAATACTGAACTTTGTTTCAGTTTGAAGAGGGAGTGAGTTTGGTCTCTAGAGTGTGGATTATATTTCAGAAAAGGTCTGGGTTAAACAGTGAATGACATTTGGTATTACATGCATCGTTTGTCTGAGTTTTTCTGTCTCAAGGGAAGTTTGCCTTTTCGCATTGCATTTTGTTGAATGTTTATTCTGAAGTCCGTAATTAAGCCTGACCCTTTTTAATGTTCATAAAATATCTGAAAAGAGATCATAATTTTTACAGTTTTGTTCCTTAATCCTAACCTGCTTGTCCAAGAAAAGTATTCTTCGAGGTGTTTTGGGGGTTCATTGTTAGTGGTCTTAGGGAATGACCATTACCCTAACTCTTTGACTGGGCAAAGCTGTGACTGAAGCTATACAAACACTTCTGCTTGAGAAATTCTTGTAGCATTAAAAGACCTTTTCATAGAATAAAAGTATTTGAGGGAAAAGAGTAGCAAAGACAGTACCTGTCATAAGAGATCAGATCTATCGTTCATCTAATTCAGTATCTTGTCTCTTACAGTGCTTAAAGCAGGTCCTGCAAAGTGAGATTCATCTAGCATATAAAGTAGGTTTCTGGAGAATAATCTAATCCCTGCCAAGGTCTAATCTGTGACAGAACTTGGTTTAAACCACAATATATGACCAGGGGACTGATTTCAAGGAGTACTTTGCTTGACTAAGACTTAGCTGCTCGTGCCAAACTAGTCTTAGCCAAGGAAGAGAAAAGGTACCAAAAGGTACCAAAGACCATGGATCCCGCTATTTTGACCATGTCCCATGTCTGCTAAGGGCAGGGATGGACTTTGTTCCCATTTGCTGACACATTTGCATGGCATTCCATTTCTGCAGCTATTCTCTTTGAAGCTGTTTCAGCTGGTGTTTCGGGGCTCTGGTAAGCAGGGCTGCACAAACGATCTCAGGGCAGCAAATTAGTGAAAAGATTCAGGGCTGGGTAGCCTGGAACCAGGACTGTGTGTGTCAGAGAGCACTTACCTTTACTGCCCTGACTCTTTTTGCCTCTTGCTTCCCTGCAGGTGCCTGCAGGCACTGCCAGTGCCTCCTGTTTCCCCTTCCCATCTTTGGTCCCCAGCAGCTGGACATGACCAGAAGAAGGGAAAGGAAGGATGTCCAGAGGGGTAGAAGCAAAGAGCCTCTCTGTTCTGATCCCTCCTGCTCTTGCCAAGTGCTCTGGGTGACCTGTCCTGCTCCTACCAGGCATCAGTGCCCAGGATCTGAGGAGGTCCCTGTGGTAGCTTGACAGCAGGGTTAGGTACAGCACCCAGGGTCTGCGTCCCAGGAAAGACTGCCCAGTGCTTTGACAATACGGATGATGCTGATGTTCTCTAACCTCAGCCTCTACTCCCCTTCCTTTATTTCCCTTGCAGACCAAATTTGTTGGGTTTTTTCAGAGCTGAATGCTGAATGCCAACTATAAATTCAGCCTTTTATCTGGCCTACCAGTGCACATCAGTTCAAATGCAGATTTCTTGATGCACCAAGAATACACTGTTTAAATATTAATTGCTTCAGTTGGGAAGTTGTTGCTTTTTACAGTGAAAAGGGCCTTAAAGTTTCATTTGCTCTCCTTTATCCCAAGGAGTTTGGTGTTTTCCTTGCTCTGTTTTCTAAGATGGGAACTTCTGATCCTTATATTAACAGGGAAGGGTGGGTAAGCAGTTGGTTGGGACGGCAGAGTTAGCTCCGTGCTCTGACACCTTGAGATAGTCAGTCAAGGAATCATGCCACATGTCTCCACATCTAAAACAGGATAATATGTCTTCTGCTTCACAAAGATGCTGTGAATGTAAATGTCTCACAGTGTGTGTGGTGTTCAGATACAGTGGTTAGAGAGGAGAAGGTTAAAAGTCCCCAACCAGTGCAAACCCAGCGGGACATTAGAGGTTTTGAATGGCTTTTAAGCCAGTGAATGACCTCATAAAAAAAATTCACTGCATCAATAGTGGGCTGACTTGTTAACCACAAGTGAAAACCAGAGCCATTTTAGGCATGCTGCAAATGGACTAACAGTTTAAGTGTTTCTTGCACTCTCGATTTAGGTACACTAATTTCATGGTATAAATTCAGATTCAGTCTCCTGAGTGTGCGTCATACACTTGAGTCATACTTGTTTGTATTCTCGAAGTACAAACACAAGACCAATTTGGCTTGTCTTTATCACAATATTAGTGTTTAAGACAAGGTGTCTTGAACTCAAGCATGGTGTCATGGTGTCCTCCCTGTCTGAAAGCGTGACTTTTTCCCTTCATCACCCATGTTGCCTGAGAGTTGATGAGGTTGACTGTCAGAACAGGCGGGAGGCCGGTGCTCTCGTTCGCCTGCTGCGTATCGCAGTCCCTGCGGCCAGTCCTGCTGCCTGGTCACCTTCGGTGCCAGCAACAGCTGCTGCAGAACGCGCTGCGGCCATTCCTGTTGAACATCCACTCGCCAGTCCAGGTGGGGAGGTCACAAAGATGTGGGCATCAGAGGGACAGGACCAGATGATATGGTAAGCTCACATGAAAACCTCTGCAGGAGAAAGGAAACATGGGCAAATACGACTCTGCCTCCTGTGTGGATTGCATCAGAGGTGACACTTCAAACTCAGTGCCATTAGTACTTGCTGACCCAGGCAAAAGAAACGTTATTGACACTGCTAGTAGGACCTCAGTGAATAAAGTCAGTGTCATTCTTACAGCCAGACCTCACTGAGAGGGATTAAAGAAACTTTAGGTGCCAGCGGGTGACAAAGTTGCATTGACAAGCGAGTTAGTTTAAATTATCAAATCCAAAAACCAGATTTGAGACAGATACCATCATGAGCACATGGGTTCTTATGAAGGTGTGTGACAGCTTTTCGCTGGGTACCCGCTTTTTCACAGCGAAATACCAGTGATGTCTGCGGCGCTCTGCCAAAAGCAGAGTGGGTTCTCGGCTGCGGAGGTGGGATCCAGCTGGAAGGTTGCAATTTCACAATGTCTGGCCAATGCAGATCATTTAAACAGGAAACAATGTAGGATTTATGCCCTTGAGACATGGCCCTCTAAAGAGAGGTCATCTCCATGCAAGACAGAGGGGAAAAAATGTTTTATCTTCTTTTAGGGAAGCTTCGCTAAGGTAGCATGGTCTCTGTTGGACTTTGCCCTGAATTTGCAGAGTACCAGCTCCAGCTCTCACTTTTCTTTTGGGGTATATCCTCAAGATCTGAACTACCTTTGTCACCAGGTACCTGATTACTTTGGTCAGCTCTGGTGATGCTTCCTGACCTAATGAGAAATAGATGCCACACATACATGCATGCACGCCTGTTTCCCATTCCTTTGTGAAGTTTGTTAAGAGTAGAATAAGACCTTTGCTATTTAAACCATCTCTGTCAGAATGGCACTGCTGCCTCTGCACTGCTTCCTCCACACAAGCCACTTTATGTGGCTTGAAATGTTTTTGCAGCATCAAGGAAGCCACTCAAGCGTGGCTGATTTGGGCTCGGCAGAGGGCAGCCCCGAGGTGTCTAACCGGGCTCCTCACGGACACTACGCCAGTGGGAGCTTGCGCCAGAGTGGAAAGGTTAGCTTTAGATCCAACCTTTTGTCTTTAGGGTAAAGCCGTGCTGAACTGCCGCTCCCTGCACCAGGAAGGGAGGGAGCCAGCTAGCCTGCAAGTTCATTTTAGGAATCGTGGATACACAGTCTAATATATTCTGACAGGTTTGAGCAACGAATGACATCAGTGCTCATTTTGTTTTGAACTGTATGATGAGGAACTTGTTCCAGGAGAAATAATGTTCCTCTGACCTCAGAAAAATTAAGGTTTTTTTAAAGAAGTAAAATTTGAATGGTAAACGGTTGTAAGAGTCTAGAGTATTTTGCTAAATTTCAGAGATTATAAATATTAGCAAGAAAAGTGGAAACAGAAGTTTGAGGTGGTTGCTTCTAGCAGTGACTTTCAAACTCCCTTGAAAGTAATTTTGTAGGGGATTAGCAGAGGGGACGTGTCCCGTTGCCCTGCATTAGGCTTTGACAGGCTCAGGTGTTTTGAGTAAGTGGGAAAGGCATCTTGAATCCAAAGAAATACCACGGGGTTTAATAATCCCTGCACTAAAGCTGACGTGCACTACTGAGGGTGGATGAACTTGACACAAACCCACTGGAGTCGAGATCTGCAGACGGTGGTGTTGGGCAGAGCTGTGCTGGCGGGCGAGACTGAATCAGCACTTCCACCACTTGTTATCCTTTGTGTCTGGGTCACTAAAGGTCCAGACATTCAAAAGAGATTTGGAAGCATTTGAAATTCATAGGGCTGGGCAAGCTCAGCCAGACCCATGCTTTGCTGCATGGACTTACTGGCTGCTAGCTATAGGATCCCTACACAAAATTGCCTTTTCTAGAGGACAGACATCTCTGTGATTGTCTCTTGGTATTTTTAGGATCGAGACCTCCACATCTCATCACAGTCATTCTTAGGTGATGGAGGCGTAGGGTCAGAGCCTGTGCCCCTTACACAACAGGGCTCCATTTTTGCCCCAGGAGACGAGATAAAGACAAAAAGATTGTATCTTTAGCTAATCATTTGTACAACAGTCAGACCTCATGAACTTTCTAAATGTCATCAAGCTCACTGCAGACTTTCACATTATGAAAATAGTTTAACCTTTATTGTAGAATTTCTAGGAGAATAGAAATATATAATAAGTTAGTCTTCAGTGATTTTACATTCCGTTTTATTTAACGTTAATCAACATCTGATGCATGGTAAATTGGACTGTAAAAGGCGCAAAGTTTTATGTAAAAGCACCCATTTTTTGCATGGCTTTTTGTTCATAGTCGAAAGAAATAATTACTACTTTTTTATTTTTTCCCCTCCCTTTCTTTCTTTAAGGATCAATCTGCTTTGCAAACATGGCTATTGCTATGCTTGAACCAGCATTACCCATATGGATGATGGAGACCATGTGTTCAAAAAAATGGCAACTTGGTAAAGTACAGTATATATTTGCATTGCTCTATTTTGTCTAATGAATGTCTCAGTTCTGGTGCTGTTAATGATGGTCTCCTTTTGCTTTAGGGTAGTAATTTTTTTTTTTTTTTTTTTTTTACTATCTTTAAATTGTCAGTGTTATACCTGCACAATTGCAAACATCGATTTGTAAGAAAAGTAGGTAGTGGATTGATGTTATTGTAGCGGAGGCTCCAGTAAGGGGCTACGCTCGCATTGCAAGGAGAAACAGATGCAGGCAGCCACGGCACGTGGCTTGTGCCGGCTGCTTTCGGGGCCCAGCAGCGCCTCTGGCAGCGAGTGTTGGCTGGGGCAGCGGCAAGATGCCCGGTGAGCCACAGAGCCAGCCCAGCGGGGCAAAACAATTTGGTTTGGGTTTTTCCCAGAGGGAATCCTTCCTCAGTTCCTAGTTTAAATTGCCAGGTGCAGGCAGCCACAGAAGCGGGCGCAGTGTGTTTGGTGTAGAGCATGCCCATGCCAACACATACCCCTTCCAGGGCAGCTCCTGGCAACCTGAGGAAGAAGGATGGTCTTTACTTAAGATGTAGCCACCAAGGGCATGAGGAGCATTTTCCCTTGAATCCGACAGATTTGACACCCTATCAGTGGTTATTTAGTCCCCCTATTCAACAGAAAGCAATGGGAGAGCCCCAGCTTGGGGCACCTTATAACCTCTTACAGGGACACGGTCTCGGGAAACCAGCATCCCCAGGCAAACTGGGAATTTGTCTCATGTATCGAGTTAGACTACAGAGTAAAATTGGGGCAGTTACTTTCTCTTTGAGGTGAACAGGAGGGGAGGGGAAAAAAAAAAAAAAGGACTAACTTCCAGAGAGTGTCAAACTGTGTGCGGGAGGTTGGTGTGAATCGTCTTGGGGGGGTGCCTGGCCATTGCGTACCACACCGTGTAGCGCTGATCCTCTCTATCCATGGGACTGATGCTGATAGTTCATAGGAAAGAGTTACTGTTACAAACACAACCTATATCTATTCGATAAAGTTAATGACGCATTCTATGCTGTGACATTTTATGAGAGTATTTTTTAATATCAATATATGGCATTGGAAAGAAAAAAAAAAATCCTTCATGAACACGATGTTCAGCTTTCATCCAACTAACATCCCTACTCTGTGTTAATGTAGGCGTCCCTACACCATATAGAAAGCACAAACCTTAGTCCTTATTAATGCAAACTCAGATCTAGGGTGGCTGTAGGTAGCAGTCCTTAATGTGCTGCTGTACTGTTGAATATGGTAATGACCGCTAGCCTGCAATATAGCAAAATTAACGCACAAGCTTAGATATTTTAAACCTCATGAAGGAAAAGAAAGATTGCTTATCTACCTCCCTCACTACAGTTTCATCTTACTGGTGCAATGGAAATGAGATTTACAAATCCCTTAGTTGAACAGAGGTTCCTAGAAGGAAAACATCCATTTTAAATTAAGACTAATTTTACCTCTTAATGATATAAGTAATTGACTCCATTACGCTTTGTCTGATTTGACAGCATTAATTAAAGTTTTTAAGCTTCTTAAATGATATCTTGAACTGTAGGGTTTTAAGCAAATGGTTATCTTATGCAATTTGGAGATCCAGTTGTTTGAAGCGTGATCTGAAGAAGGTATAAAGAACCTTGATTTGATCAATTAATGTTACTGTGCATAAAGCTTATTTAGAAAATTATGGTTCTGCTTCAATATACCATAGCTTACACACCAACCTACAAGTCTTATTTAACAAGTCTTTGCAGTGTTGGTTTTTTTTTTTTTTTAAAGTTGTCAAGGTCTGCTCTATATGACCATTTGGTATAAAAAGCCAGCTCCAAGCACTACCGAGGTAGCTGTGGTTACACAGGTGAAAACGTTTCCCCAGCATCACCATTGTAAGCCACAAGGATTTTAATCACAGGATATTGCTGTGCTAAAAATTACCCCTTGACTTTTTTTCTTATGAATATCAGAGAGATAGGAAGGAAGATGGATAGGCAGGAAATGAGAAATTCTGTGTTGCCTTGGTGAAAGATGAGGAGCATATACACAGGGAAATGGCTTGATTGTGTACCATAATGTCACAGCTGCTGTCTAAATCTGAGTTACCTGATTTAACAGTGACCGAACGGAAGGCTTGTCATGGCATGCATTGATTTGTCAGACTTGCCCAGTTTCGACAGGTTGCCCGCTTTTATTTTTCTTAAGAAGACGCAAAATTTAACGGGTACAACAGAAAAGTACTCTGTGTTATTTCTTCCAAGACACATGAAC
>NW_010526973.1:22809-26522 GCF_000687285.1 Phaethon lepturus
CAAGGATCCGGCACTAGGCACAGCCGCCCTGTTCCTCTGCCTCTCGGGTGTTTTTCGTACAATGTCCTCTCCTGGAGGGCAGTCCCGGCTCTCGCACGCGCCTGCGTCGTCCTCCCGGGTGCTCTCCAGGCAGCCGAGGCAATGGCACGCCGCGCTCTCCGATAGCATTTCTTCCTTGACGTTGCCCCTGCGGCTGGGTCCTGCCCCGTGACCTCGGTGTGGGGAGAGGTTGAATCCTCAAGTACAGCCTGGAACTGGCTTTTAAACCAGAGATGTTTCTGGCCACCGTGCAGCCAGCATCTACTCCAGACACAGCCGCTGCTGTGGAAACCTCGAGACTAGAAAAAGTTGCTGGTCCCAACAGTATGTTTTTCCAAGTGGATGTGGGGGAGAAGGGAGGGTGCAGGTACCCTCCCATCAGGGTCAGAAGGAATTTACTCAGGTGCCCTCATCTGCAAGTCATTTTTTTTTTATTATTTAAACCAAGAACTGATTTTTTTTTTTATTAACTTTTACTGCTAATATATTGGCTAAATCATTTCAAAACCATATTTTTAAGTTATTTTCGCCTTTACATTGTTGAGTTCAGTCGCTGCTTGACCAAGGACCATACCATGGCGTTACAAACTCGCCTGTCACAAGAGGCCTCGCGGCTGTCACAGGCTTGGCGGGGGACCGTGACTTGCAAAGCCACAGCAGCAGCCCTGCTGTCCCCTTCTCCAGGGAGGGATTCACCCACCCCTGACCGTTCTGGCCTTTTGCATGTGCTGAGCATATGCTCCATAAGCCATACCAGCACATACATCCTTGACCTATCCCAAAGCCTACTGTAGTTAGATATAAACTTTTTGCTCTTTGTTGTTCCATCCCCTCTCCCATACCAGTTCTTGTAGCTGATGCTGAAAAACTCCTTTCAAAGGCGCCACATCACTCCCGCATTTCATAGATTATGTCCTTAGATTTCATGAGAAGGCTGCAACAAACCGGATATTTGATTCTTTGGGCTATGCACAAAGAGTCTATGAGATGCGTTCAAAACAAAATTGCAGTGTCTGGAATTTATTAGTTTCTTCTAACACGTCACTAAAATCCTTGCTGATAAAACATCTCATTCATATTTTTCAGGCATTGCTTTTCTTCCAGCTAGTATCTCTTATCTCATTGGGACTAATCTTTTTGGGATACTCGCGCACAAAATGGGGAGGTATGCTTAATTTAAAAATACTAATAATCTTCCAGTCTGTTCATGTACCATTTCCAGTGTTTCCCAGGACTGTTTATTGATAGTAGAAATTATTAAAGTTTGTTCTACAGTAGCAAAATAGCTTTTTTTGAATGTGTTGCTACTTTAGTTGTGTAACTCGGCACTTCAGACATGACTTTGAAACGTGCAAGATCAAGTCTAACATCTCAGTATCACTGATCTCTGAGTGATGTTTCCTCTTTGATAGGTGGCTTTGTGCTTTACTTGGGATGCTAATCGTGGGAATAAGTATTTTATGCGTAAGTAGAAGATCATGTATCTTTCAAACCATCTAAATGTTCGTGTGTTCATCTTCAAATATGTGCTTCCCCCATGAGATTTTGCTGAAGTTTCTGCTTCATGATACGTCGTTATTAAACAATGTGTAGTTAATAGGTTCCAGATCAGAGTTTTGAGTGCTTTCAAATTTAAGTGCTTCAATTATTTTAACGAAAAATGGCTCTGAAAGGAGGAGGATGATCTTTTTTTGAGCTGCCACTCAACAGTTTATTCTTGCTCATAATAGTCAGTGTGTCAGTGGTTTAATGGCACAGTTGTCCGAAATGGTAGCCCAGAACAGGGATCGAACTCTAGCTCTTACCTCTGTACAAAGAGTGGCGTAACTACTTGGAGAATTTATCTTGGAAAAAGAAAACGAACCTCGTTAGCATGTGCAGTATGAAATAATTAACTGCCTGAAATTTCCTTTATAGGTACCATTTGCTAAAAACATTTATGGGCTCATAGCACCAAATTTTGGAGTTGGATTTGCCATTGGTAAGAAAATGATTTCTTACAATCTGTTGTTCATGTAAAAATGATTTTATATGAAGTTACATGGAAAATTAGTTTTGTTGCCATTCTGATCTGTTTCCCTCCCTCATGACCAGGAATGGTAGACTCCTCCATGATGCCAATTATGGGCTACCTCGTAGATCTGCGTCATGTATCAGTCTATGGCAGCGTGTACGCAATAGCTGACGTTGCCTTTTGCATGGGCTTCGCCATAGGTAAGTCTGGCCTTTCCCTGCCTATAATGCACGGATAAGAAAAGAGAATATACTGCGGTGCCCGCTGTGAATCCCAGCGGCACTCGCAGGCTTTATGAGCAGGGGTGGTAGTTTTCTAGAGGAAATCAGAAGCAGAGAGAAAGGATGCACAGAACTGTGTTTGGCATCTGTTCCCCTCTCTGCCGTGATGCTGTGCTCAGCCTCTTTAGAGGCTTGAAGGTGTCAGGCACTGAATTTAAATAAGACATTCCTAGGAAAGAAGTCCTGGAATATTTAAAACTAACACCACAGCCATGCTCCTAATAGTCTGGGAGGGGAATAATTCCCCACTGACCCCCTGTCTCCTTGGGTGCATGATACCGATGCCCTGGGAGCCCCTAGAAGCACCTCTGGTTTCTTCAGTGAATGTGGATTATGGAGCCAGAAAAGGTTTGTGTTATAATTACAAACATGTCTTTACATTCCTCAAATCAGTTTGTAAAGCGGGAGTTTTGTATATAAAATTACTGTTGTTTAAAGTGACTGCTGCGAATTTTGTGTCTGAGTGATCTTCAGAAAAGGTTTTATTTACACAAGGTCCTTCTGCTGGTGGTGCCATTGCAAAGGCCATTGGATTTCCATGGCTCATGACAATTATAGGGATTGTGGATATCCTTTTTGCTCCTCTGTGCTTTTTCCTTCGAAGTCCACCTGCCAAAGAGGAAAAAATGGTAAGCATAACTACTATTTCTTTTTTTTGTTTGGGTTTTGGGGTGTTTTTTTCCAGTTAGTCAAATGATGGCTTATTTCTGCATCTTTGCCTCTAATTTTCCTCAAAACGGGACCAGCACAGTTTATTTCACCCTCATGCATCATCTTTGGAATGAATGCCCCCTTCCTTTTATGTGCACGGTGTATAAAGAAAAGCTTTTTATTAGCTACGTGTTACAAAGTCATGAACTTGATTATCACGAGCAGACATTCATCTGCAACAGCATACGCTGTGGTGCAGTCAGTATAAAAGGCACTTTTGTTTTCCTTGAAGTGCCAGAACTGTATCAAGCAATTTTGTTTTATTCCTTTGTGTGCCTCAAACTGTTTTTTTCCATGGTCTTCTACAGTATATTTTGCACTATAGTTTTTCCTCCTCTTTATTTCTCCATATAGATCATCTGCCCTAACAAAGTAATGGTTTCTCCTGTCCTATCCGTACCACAACTCTTACCCTCTTTCTTTTTTAGTATAACTTCGCCTGTGACTTAATTTTCTAGAGCAGTCAGTGCTCCCCAGCTGCTGTACGGTGTGTAAGAATAACGATGCTTGGCCAAATCAGCATCTTGCCCGGTCCCCTGTGACCCGCAGAGGGTATCTGGGGACGAGTCTCAGAGGAGGCAAATGTGTTCTGATACATCCCTAAAATTAGGGGCTAAGAGGCCCAAGTGAAACGTGACATTGTGATTAACAGCCTTTAACAGACTCTT
>NW_010526973.1:26686-55176 GCF_000687285.1 Phaethon lepturus
TTTCCCTCATTAATGTTCACATTTGCTCTTTGAATCCATGTAAATGTCTACTTTCACAAGAACTGGAGTGAAGAGTTCCTTCCCCTGTTTATTCCCCGAGTTGTGCCCCAGGATGCCCATGAGCATGCCTCCTCCTCCTCTTTCATTCCTCCACTCCTACTGCTCACTGTACGCTTAGCCTGTCACCAAAAAAAAAAAAAAAATTCCTGCATTGGTGGTGGTGGTGGTCCTTTTCCTTCATTTCCCCTCCTATACCGCTCTCCCCCTTCCTTTCACATTTCTGTAGCTCAGTTTGCCCTTTCACGTCATGTCCTTTATCTGCTCCCCGATGCTGCTGGGGCAAGGCTCGCTGTTCCTACAGATTTATAGACCAGGTTCAAAAGCCCTCTTACTGCAGGAGGGGACCCATTGCTTTGCTCACTCGGTTTCCCCTGCTCAGCAAGAATACGGGAAGCTCCCAAAGGAATGACAAGGCAGTGCAGTCAGTAGGCAGAACAATCCCTTGTGATTCCATGGCTGGGAAAATCCTGGAAAACAAGTACCAATCTCTGCTGCAACATCTGTCACCATCTGTAGGTCTAGCCCACCCAGCGTTCCATCCTTGCTCATCCTGAACAAGGGTGATTTGGGCCCAAAATGCAGTTGCTATTTGTTTATTTGGGTGAAAAGAAAATGTGATTTTGCATGGCCATGGTCTTACTATGCAGCACTACATCGCCGCAAGGCAAGGACAGAACCTGCTGCGTCCGCTGCTGATGCGCTGTGCTAGCACGGGCAGAACAGAAGGTGGAAAAAAAAAGATTCTTGCTGAAATAGTGGCGTACGTGAGGCCAGAGACCTTTTGTTTTGCACATATTTGGACTGCAGAATCCCAGAGATTACAGCTAATCCCTTGTCATGACCTTTGCAGACTGCACTGATTTTATTTATTTTTTTTTTTACATTGAGTAAGGCTGAGGAACAGAAAGAAAAAGAAAAAAAAAAAGGCAAGCTGCTGCTGTTTGCTAAAGATATGAAGTGTAGTGTGTGCTTCCCTCGTCCCTGGCAGGGTTTCACTTGTGGTAATCGCTGAAGGGACAGGATCTCTCCCCACGGCTTAAACACCTTCCAGTGTCTGCCCCACTAACCTACCTTTAAATCCGAAGTGACTCCTATTCCCAAAGTGGCTTTTGTCAGCAAACTGCTGTGCCTCTTCTTTTGGTTTTGAAAGGTGTCAAAAGGAGGGTTAAATTAAATTTAATTAAAAATCTGCTACACAACTGCTCCGAGGAGAGACTCAGGAAAAATTCATCCTGAAGATGTAATACTGGGGCTGGCCCCTGGCTACAAGAATCACTTGGAGCTTGCCGCGGGCGTAAAGTCACACTGCGTGGACACCCGCGGCCCCGCTGTGCCGTTCCGCAGAACCGGGGGGGAAAAGCAGAGCTCGTGAGGGAGACTGGCCGCAGGGCCGCTCTTGCTCACACACGCAGCTTCCAATAGCTGGAGGTTGAACACAGGAGAGGTAAATTGCTGTAACTGGAGAGCAGGTAGACGTATCGCAATTAATACGTACACAGGGGCTGAAATACTGGTTCTAGTAAGGTAATAGAAATTTGCTGGTGACAGCCGTATGGCCAAGATTGCCCTCACACAGACCTACGGCCTTGAATTAACTCCGAAATCAGTTTGGATTCCATTTTCAGGGAGGAGGGGTGAATCCCTGAAGCCCCTGGATGGGGCAGGATGGCTGGGTGGGGGAGTCAACCACGGCCCTCGGCTGGATGCTGAGCAGAAATGCTAATATTCACCCTCTCTTTTCTTTCAGGCAATACTCATGGATCACAACTGTCCTGTTAAAACAAAAATGTACACCCAGAACAACATCCAGTCCTACCCCATAGGTGACGAAGACGACTACGAAAGTG
Source organism: Phaethon lepturus (assembly GCF_000687285.1). Lineage (NCBI taxonomy): Eukaryota > Metazoa > Chordata > Aves > Phaethontiformes > Phaethontidae > Phaethon > Phaethon lepturus. The sequence continues at coordinate 28,594 of NW_010526973.1, forward strand.
ATGAATAACACGAAAAGCCATAATAAGTTCTAACTTGGTGTATAAAATGCAGTGTTTCATGTGACCCATCTCATCCAGAAATAGTTTTTAGTTGTACTGTACATTTAATAGTGAAATGTTCAAAAAACCCCAAAGGTATATTATTCATCGCCCATGGTTCAAAGCAGACTGATAATTGCCTTATAAGGAGGGGAAAAGCTTTTATAAAGGATTTGTATAGTGCTAATCTTTATTTTGTGTATTTAATTTTATTGAATATTACACTATATTTTTGATTACAATGTAGTATAAATCTGTATAAATGTGAATTTTCACTTTTTTTTTTTAAATATTTCATATTTTGTTTGAAGTAGTAAATTACTGTCAAGAGCTTGGGTCTGTCTTATTAATTGGAAATTAAAAAAAAAAAGCAAAGCTCAAGGAAAATCTGCTAACCTGTACCCTTGTAAGTACAATCCACAGAAGCTGGAGGCTGGAATTTGGTGCGTGGACATCACTACAAGGTTTTTTTTAATCAACTTTAGGTCATAGATTAGTAAACTAAAATGCACAACTTTGCCAATTTAAAATGTGGGCTCTACCTGAGCTGCTCATGGAATGTTGGGGAAAACACCCAGTACTTTACACAGATGTGTTGCTATTAGGCAGCACTGTTTAATGAAATTTTAATTAGCTAACTAGTTGTGCAATACGAAGCCCCCAACCAACCACACAACACTGGGTAAAGAAGTAGGTACAAATGTACACAGTTCCTTTCCCTTAAAGGGAATAAGAACAGCATGAAAATACTTTTTTCTATATTTTGAATCTTTTATTTTTAACATCTCAACTTTATTTTACATGTATCTTAAGTGACTGGTTAAGAAAAGCTGCAGTATCACAGTATTTATTCTTAGCATGTGCTGAAAGTTAGCCGATAACTTAAGCAGTTCAAATAAACTTCTACATGCATCTGCACATACATCTAGAAATTCAATACATACTTTTCAAAAAATTAAGTTAAAATATCAACTTGGCTAAGAATAAATGACCGGTTTGTCGCCAATATCTGTTAACATCTGGGGACACAGTCTAGTACAGGTGAAGCACCATCTTAGCCCCTATCTGCACTGAGAAAAATCAGACTTTGAAAGAGTTTTAAAACCAACCCCATGTCCTTATCAACTGTGGTGTACCTTTTCATTTGTAAAATTAAAATCTTTATGTGCCTTCTTTCATGTAATTGCAGATGTTTTATGTACTACAGCATAGATACTATGTTTACATATAGTTTTGTAAAGTGTATATACTATGGTCAGAAAACATGAAAAAATATAGTGGATCAGCCCTCGAGTATTGCTTTGTCAATAATTATGCATTCAGACCACATTAAAATAGTTATTTAAAAGAAGCTCATTATCTATTGTAATAAAATAAAAATAATAATAAAAAAATAACCCCCCTCGTGACATGCCTTACACATTGCTGTTTACGGTATACTAGGGCAGGGAAAAGCCAACAAATATTTCTGGTCGTGGGAAAGCACTCCTCATTTCTAGTCCACCCAGTAACATTTTCACTCTAGTTGATAAATGCATACAACAACCACAACAGCTTCCGAAATCAGTCTGTTATGTGGCTGCTGGTCCAAGACTTAACTTTTAGGAAACAGGTAAGTTCAAAATGTGCAGTACCAGGGGACACTCAGGTACATTCCTTAAATAAGGGTGAAGATTGATGAGAAAACATCATCAGAGGCTTAAGGGGCATGAAAGACCAAGGAATACGGCCTATGGCTGATTTGAAAAATCCACTTACACGTTTTATGGTGGTATTATTTTCAGTTGCATTCTTTTGAATAAGTAACAGACAGAAGTCCTTCCTTCAAAGCCGAGGGGTGTGGAGACAGACATTAATACAGCATAAGCCAAGATTCTGTCATAGGTCGAGTACTTCAACTGCCACTGAGTAACAGTTGTGCAGTTTGATGGTTATTTATATTAAGATTTTAACAATGTAGATCATTTGGATACTTGAAATTTCACCCCAAAAGAAGTTATTTTACTTCGCTTCAATGAACTCTTTCGATCATCAAGTTGTTAATCCAACTATATTTGAAACTAATATACCAACATTAGAATTCTAAATTACCACAGTACATATTACTTACCAGCTGATTAACCAATGCATCGCTTGCATTCACGAGTGCGTCACGTAAACACAGCAACTGCTACATGTGTAAAAAAGATAGCACAGTACAAAGCCATTCTTTTGGGCAAATCAAAATTACGGAAGAGTTCACATTAATCTGCAACACAAAACAAGTGTGAGCAGGAGGCTCAAGGACAGACGACTCGATCACGTTCCTCTTCTGCAGACAGAGCCCGGTGCCTACCGCAGCCTCACAGACCAGCGTCTTGCCACGCTTCGCTCCGGAGACCCACAGGAGACCCACACAGCTCAGTCCGGCTCCCCCAGGCTCTCACTCTGTTCCTGGTCCACCAGAACTTAAGAGCAAGATAGCATTAAGAGCCATGCAGACACCCATGTTTGGGCTCCTTTTCCCCCCCAAAATAGACACTTTAGATTTTTGGAGGAATAAGTAATCAAACATGAACCCTTCTTGCTGACAATCAGGAAATAACTGTAGTCACAGAAAATATACACAAAAAATCCCCCTTACTGTCCTGGAATAATTTGGGTTCTTTCATATTTTGTTTATTTTTATCTGTGTCACATTAAGCGTGATAAAGTCACCTAGTTCATTTGCTTACGCACCTTAGTTCTCCCTTGTAGCTGTAAACTTCCATGCACATTTTAATTCAAATCTGAGGGGAAAAAACCCAAGGATAAGGAATTATAAGGAAAAACTGATGAGATAAAAATGAGCTAGTAAACCAGTAAGGACCTGTTTAGTTATCCATTGACATTTTCTGAAGGACAATGCAAGTCAAAAGAATTTTTCTTGGACAATTTGTTCCCCTAAAGTAACTATGGTGGTAGACACTATCACCAATAATTCAATGGCAATATCATTCGAGCAGTGCTTGGAGGTCTTAAAAAACCCCACAAACATCCTTAGCATTTTATAACCTTCTCTAGGTGCACAAAGAATCAACTGGAATCACCATTTTGACAGAAATGTGTCTACTATTAAACTGTGTAGAATGAAAAAATAAATGCATATGCAACTAGAAAGAATGCATAAAAGCCCAATTAATGCAGCAATCAGTAGTTTTATTTAAAGCAAATTGTGTGGTTTTCTCACAAAGATCTCTCCTTTAAGTAGTGGCTTTAGATGATAAACTACTGCAATACGAATGTTTAAAAAAATATTAACACAATGCAAAGAAGTTGATAATTTAGCAAAACTATTTTATTAAAGCTTATTCTCATGATAAAATAATAGCCAACAAAATCATATTAGGCAGGTCTTCTGCAGATGTGTGGAGCTGCCACCTATTCAGATATCATTAAGTCAAGATATTCTTGTTTTCTGTGGTATTCTTTATTTTCAGCTATTTACAGTCAAGCATGAAGCAAAGATTACATCAGGAATGTAGTATTACAATTTTCCCCTCAAGAGTCACTGTTTATTGTAATTAATGCCAGATAGGAATTTATGTTTTCCTTCTTATCACTAAAATACAACTATTTTGCCCTTTTTTCATTCAGTATACTTAAAAATATTGCACTACGTTTAATTTATCTCTTACAATCATCATTAGCAATACTATACGAGGAAAACTATATCCAGCTTTTCTGTATTACACAAGTCAATTTAAAACCATGAATGCGTTTTTGAAATCGGTATTTGCATTGTTTTCACAGCTCCTTCATGTGTACCAGGGTTTAAATGAAGTACTTGGATATATTTGAAAACCTCTATAGCAGTCCGTAAGAGCAAACACTGATAGAGATTGAATGCAAATCACCACCAACGGTAAGCCGCTGAGAAAATGGAGTGGGAAAGTCTTAATAAGCATCTCAAGCAAGTATAGGTTAAATAATTTTTAGTCAATAAGGGAAGCTAATTTTGTGCGATTATTTGCTGAAGCTTAATTTCAGAAGTGTCACATGCCTATTTTAGCATGGATAGTGTTTTCCATACATCAACTAAATAATTATCAACTGCCCAGAACTCACAAAAAAAGTGCAAGTAGTTGCATGAGTGGAAGTAACCATTTTGTTTAGAAGTACAAGTATGCTTTTCCATCTGTGAAAACCATTCCTTCTTAATTTTGCCCATCACAAAATAAACTGAGAAGCAAATTTAATGGAGAGGTACATTATAGACTGCCTGAAAATTTAAATGAGCTATTTTACCATCTCAGATTCAACTCCATTTCCACAAAGGTTTTTTTTTTTTTCCTACTACCAGTGATAACGATACCAGTACCTAACACAGTACCTAAAATAAAGAAGATATTTTATACGGCATACACAGATGAAACAAAAGACATGTTTACAGGAAATAAATAAGAACAACGGCCTTAGCGAGGTGATGCTAAGATCCACAGTTTACAAACAGCACAAAACCAGATAGTTCTTTTCAAAAGCTGCTGGCTGAAATTCTTCCTCACCTCTACTAGACTCACTTATTTTGACTCAAATAAAACATGTTATATACACTATAGGACATTTTTCTGAAAAAGGTGATCCTTCTGCTCAGACTGTCTCTTCTGTCTGAGAAGCTGTATACAACTTACCACTACATGATTACTCAGAAGCGTTGAGAGAACACATTTAGCTATTTCGTAAAGTGTTTTGTACCTTAAGCTTTCTGAAATGATAAAGTCTGCAGCATTTTTTTTTAATTACTTAAACAGTCATTACATACTTTTTCATAGAATGCAATGAAACCTCCAACTCTTGTGAAGAACAATTTTCCTTTATCAGGTTATCAGATAATACAACAACACTTAAACACATAATTTTGTCTGGAAGGTAACCAGTCTCTTATTTAAAAAATTTTCCCAATTAAATTATTATGTGATACTGGTATGTACTTTGTTATCCAGTATTATTCAATCAGGATACAATAGCCCAAAGTTCTAAGGACGATTTTTTTTTTTTGCATTGAATTACTATAATTTATGTTAATTACAGACTACAAAAAGTTCTCGTATTTAACAAAAATATGCAAAACAAATGATATGCAATGTTACCTTTAGTAAATATTAATAACAGACAAAATGAAAGACCTTTTGTTTGCTTTCATGATATGTTTGGCAAAAAATACACAACTACCTAGAAGACGTTCAATCGTTCAATAACCGTGATCAACATTTTAAAGCCTGGTCCCTCTGACTTCTGTGTCAGTCATCAGCTTAGGCATGCAACAAGCTTATAATTTTTTCATCATACAATGGAAACTAAATATTTTGAAAATCCTGCCAGTTTCCTGTTGAAAACACTAGCTCAAAAAAAATAAGGGGGAAGGGGAGAAGTAATACATTAAGGACATCACACACATTAATGTGAAATGGTAAAGTTACATAATTAGAATAAAAATAAGTTATTAAAAATAAATTTCCAATATAAACCCCAAAATGTAGTTTTAACCAGCCAGTTTAACAAAATGATGGTGCTGTAGCTGGAGAAGAACCATTATTAGCTGTACTCTTACACAGGCAAAGAACTGTGGAGAAGCAGGACATGTACATTATACCAGTGTTTTAATTTAATTTGTGTATGTTTGTAATTAAGTGCAAAGTATTCTTCTAGTCCACTCCTTCAAAGGCTAAATAGGTAAATATCAGTCTACTGATTGAGGTGGATCAACTGGTTCTTCTGATATGACGTTGAATGTTGGAGCCTCCATCAGACTGACATCTTCATTATCCATTTCTTCTGCTATATTGGGTTCCTCTGAATCTTTAGTCACTCTTTTGGACTGCCGCTCTAATGACATGTTCTCCAAAGACTCTATATCCTCAATGCCTGCTCTGTAGTGGATCATCAGCAGCGTGAGGGCCTGCAGTCTTTCACCCGACTTAGCCAGCGCAGCAGAAATCAAGGCTTTTTTCCTGGCATCGGTTGTCTCTTTTTCTTCTTTAACGAGTGAATTATTATTTTCCAGCTCCTGGTCTATTTCATTCTGCAGCTTATCCAACATAAATTCTAATTTCTGAAAACGCTCCTCTGTGGGTAAACTTCTGTAGAGATCACGTCCAATTTCTTTAACAGCAATGAAGACGCTGTCATCTAGACCACCCTCCTTTCGGACCAACTTTATCCCAGTACCCGTTGCACGTTTTGAAGGACTGCTTGGCCCACTGATTTCAGTATCGCTACTTTCATTATCAGAAGTGTTTGGAGTGTGCTTTGGCGAAGGTTCTACCACCTCTGTTCCTTGCTCAGAAAGGCGAGCTTTCGGGACTTGACGAAGGTTTAACAAACGGGTACTTGTATTGATGATATGCCTGGTCAAGCCTGTAGTTCTGTTAACAGATTTAGATTCTGAATCAACACGAGAGGATGCAGCTTGGGGAGCTTCCTGTCCTTCTGCTCTGCAGCCTCCCACAGTTCGATCAAGTCGCTTTTCAGCTCCTACACAAAACGGTGTCTCAGTTAGACATTTTTCCTGACATTTTTTATGGCAAACGTAAGCACAGAGCATGCACTGCGAAGCCGCTTTAGTCCATACTTTCTTTTTGCAGTAATCACACCAAGTTGGATTCTGAAACTGAGTATCTTGAAAGTTATGCTTGTTCTCTGTAAGAACAATTTGTCCCAAGTAAGGATCCTCCTTCTGAAGTGCACGAGCTTCTTCTTCCAAGTGAGATTCCCTTTCTTTCTCCAGGAGAAAGTTTGAATCATCTATTTCACCTTCTTTTAAATATTTGAAGTGTAAAGTTACATCACCATAACAAAATTTTTCATTGAATCCCTTATGGGTTGTCAAATTCCGCAATGCTGTTCTAGTGACTGCTGCTTTAGCTGTAGGAGCATCTAGTTTAAATGTTCTAATATATTCCATTGAGGATGTAGCTATACAATCTAAAGCAATTTCTTCAAGTTTTATGCTTGCATATCCTAAGCAGATAAAACCACCCGCTTTGAAAGGGTCTCTGCACCATAGTGCAACATTAAGGTACTTATGGTATCCTTCTACTTCAAATAGACAGGAAGATGTTCTTGTCCTTGGCCATCGGCCTTGCCGGATTTTATAAGGGATTTCTGGTGATTCCCATGTTTGATGATCATCTCCACTATCTTTAGAATTACGTGCATTTTCTGAAAGTCCATCTTTTACTGTATCTTGTTTTGGTGCTGTTATTACTTTTGATACCATTGGGTCTTCTATTTGATCATTATTCTTTACTACCTTCTCTGTACATTTATCTCCATTATTTGTAGGTGGAGGTGGCCTCTCTGGTTTTTCAGAAGATACACCTCCAGTTTCTAACAGATTTTGAGTTTCACTAGTAGGCAAAATAGGCTTACTCTGTGGCCTAGGTGGCACAGGAGGCTTAGTAGTGGATCCTTGTGACTGTTTACCCGATTGCTGTGATACATCTGAACCCTCAATAGTCTTGGGTGTTGCCACTTTAGCCCCATCTTTCTGTTGCGTTTTTGATGTTGTCTGATAACTTCCTAAATGTAGTTTTCGATTCAGAATCGGAGATATAGTTCCAAGTGGTTTAGCAGCAAGTATTACTACTGAACGTTTGGGACTCAGAGTTGTTGGCAGATCTTCTTTTTGGTCAGGCGATTCACAAGCTAAGTCCTCAAATTCTGAATCAAAATCTCTGTTATCAACATCAGCTGATAAACTAGCTTGGTCATCTTCTGGCTGTGTCAAGAATGCAGTGTCTTCTAATTGTCCAAATCCATCCTGCAGTGCTGAACCATGCTGATTATACCCAACCGGCCTTTCATAAAAGACTAAGACTCTGTCCCCAGCCTGTCTAATAAGCTTCAACACTTGTACAGTTGATGTGATCTTAACACCTATTAAAAAAAGACAAAAATTATTAAATTTTAATTATGATAATCTAAATGGCCAAAAATAGTGGACAAACGTGTCTATATCTTTAATAGTGGTAATAATACCGTTGCTCACTAACAAAGGAATTATTACAGAAGAGCTTAATTGAAATGTAACAGATGGATACTTTCCATTTTATTCATACAAATATATCACTTCAGGAGCTAGAAAAGATACTAGCATAAATAGTCCAGTTTTCTGTTTGTTATTAAATGCTGTAATCTTAAGAGTAACGTTGATTTTATATGCTGCTATTTTTAACCTCAGTTTTATTATAAGTCTGGACTTTTCAGCAGCAGGCGTTTACCAAAGGATTCGAAAGAGATGGGTACCTTTAAATACAGTTATAATTAAAACAGAAGAAGGCTAACAAAGAAAATAGTTCTAATATGTTAACAAAATACAGGCATGATGCCACATTCTCAGTGTGGCTGAACAGCAAACAATCATCTTCCTCATCAGAATTTTCAGAGCTATTTGACAGCATCTCCAGCCTATGGTAAGATTCAACAAATTAGATGCAAGCTAAAACATGTTAATGAGCACACAGTCCAAATAAAGTCACGCAGGGGGGTCATGTAAAAATGACTTTTCCCTTGTCCTAGTACAATCATCAATTGCCTGTTCAAAGCAACTCAAACCCCTTTTAAGTCACTGGAACAATGCAATGGGGATTTAGATAGTGCCTAACCACAATAATTCATTGTAGTGGTTAAGCTCTCATCTGTAAGACCTCTCAGGTAAATACTTTTAAAAAACTTAAAATATTAATGCGACTGCGCAGGGAGTTTAAGTAGTTCATGTCATAAGTGTATAAAGTTCTATCTTCATAGTATTTTACCACACTAGCTCTTCTGTAGTATCTTAATGACTTCGCAGAATCAAATATAAAATTACTTTACCTCTTATTTATACAGTTAATGTCTGGAGAAGAAATGTGTGCGCTATCCCAGATATCCCTGCATGTGACACTATCGCTCAGAATTATGCAGTTCTTTCTGTATTTCCTTCTCTACCAACAACACGATAAGAGATAATCTCCACATTCACAATATAACATTAACAGAATTTCCTTCACCATTTTCCCCCAGAGTGATTGCAGTTTACATTCTATTTTATCAGTGGTACCTACACTTATTTCTAAAATGTTATTAATATACAGTGATATTCCCACTCCTTTTTAGTCCTTTATAAATCCCTGGACAGTATACAAACCCCAACAACTTTAAACTAAGCTACTTATGATTCCTAGTCAATAACATTTTATTTAGTTCCACAAATCCCAGTAGAACAGAAAACATTACGTTATTTCTTAATGATAAACAGGTTCCTATCTGCTCCTTCCACTAAATTGATTAGCCAGTGTTCTTGTTAATGGTTTATTTGTCCTTCTGTCTACTGCCATATTCTGTAGGTCCCTGCCAACTCTCATCTTTAAAGCAGTATGATTTCCAGTAACAGTTTATGATTATGATTTATGATTATGATCTAGTTCTCTGTTGGTGACAGGGTCCATATAAAACAGAAGTATTCAAGCTATATCAGAGATGGTCTAATTTAAAATTCTAGAATATAAACTAGTATCAACGCACTTCATAATGACCAGGGATTTCAGCAGAATCTTTATTAAAAAAACACAGTGCTCTCCCCTGCAAAAATCAAGGGTAACTTTTTGCCTCAACGCAGCACTTATCTGCTGGTTACAACTCGGCCAAAGCCTTCAAATATGGGAACTTCAGGGATTTCTAAATAATACTTCGGCTCCTACAAGTCAGAGCTAGCAAAACCTGATACTAAAAGTATAAAAATACTATCAAATACTCAGCAGATCTTCTTGGGTCATTCTGTGATTTCAGACAATTACTCTGTTAGTCAAAAATATGTTTATACTGCTTGTTCCATACTCTACTTAGTACCTTTAGGTTCAAGGCTGAGTATGCAGGCCTAGGTTGTAAAATGTTACGGTTGTCTTTGTATACTACGCACATTTTATAACATGACTGGAAGGAACTAAGTAAAGAACCTCACAGCATTGCTATTAGAGCAGTTACAATGTACTTACATTCAAATGTTTATTCAACTTTATTTGGGCTTTCACCTAGCAAAGAGTAAATAAATATGCGAGAAAGCAAATCAGGTAAATTAAGTGGCCATAAATACATCAATGTTAGTTTTTATTACGAGTGCCAGGCATAACTGTAATTGTTGAGAAAGACAGTCTAGTTGAACTGTATGCAGACACGTCCTCCCAATTTGCAAGACAACACTTATTTTAAAAGCTGACATATTACTCACTGCCGATTGCTAGCAGTCTGTCTCCCCTCTGTAGATCAGCAGCGGCAGCAGGTGAGTTTGGAGTCACAGTTTCAATGACAACATGCCCTGCATCTTCTTCCTTGGACTGCACAAGGCGGAGCGTGAGCCCAACACTTTGCAGATTCCCTTTCACTAGCTCTGCCTAGAGAAAAAGAAGTTAAAATTTAAGAGCATGTCGATTAAGCTGACTGCAAGGACTCACAGTTACTAATGATAATTTAAATAAAATTATACAACTGATACGATTAAAAAAATTCTATTAGGCCATCCGTTGACTTCATTAAGCAGAATATCACATAATAGATTGTCTGTCAAACTAGTTTACACCTTTGGAGAAAGATGGAACCAAATGTCACCAGTTCTGAAGAGCCAAATACCCCAAAACTAGAGCATAGTGCAAGGAATCATCAGCAAAATAAATAAATAAATAAATATATATATATATATTAAAAAACAGGTGTGTGTGTACAGAACCGCTAAATAGTTTATACACAATTAATAACAATATTGAGCTAACCTATGCAAATACAAATCAGCAGAAAAGGCAATATATGGCTCATCTTCACAAAAAGTCCCAGTCCTAACAAAGCTACAACTAAATATAGCTTCATCATCCATTTTATTGGGAAAAAGTTTTATTAAAAGGAGCACCGTACCATCAATTTAGGTATCACTTTGAATATACCACATTTGTGTTACAAAACCCATTACAAGCAGCTCTTCAGTAGTCTATACAAAAAGGTGTTTGGAGTGATAAAACTATTATGTACCTACAGATTGCTAAAGCATATTTAGAACAAATCTAAATTAACAATAGCCTAAGAAGTTTCTTCAAAGGCTCAGAACCCTTTCCTCATATTTATCTTGTAAGATAAAGACAAGATAAAACTTAACTCAATAATCTCAAATATCTTATTCTTTAAAAAGAAAAAAAAAAAAAGACTGAGGTGCAATCGGTGTAATAGAGTTTCATCCCACACTCATGCACGGATCTTTTATAATTTAGAAGTCCCTGTTGAAGAATATATCCTGGTAGCGATCAATTCTTTACACACCTCAGTGTCCGAGACCTTTGGCAACTTTTTTATCAATAAAGACTGTCCTTAATGAATTTAAAAATATACTACTTTTTTCCTAAAGCATGTTCCTTCTGGACTGTTTCAAATGGCTGTCTACTAGCATTCCACCAAAGTATATTCTGTCTCTTTGAAAGGGGAACTCATAGTTTGTTTCAGCTCCAAGGACAGAAGTTTAACTTGCTTTTTTGATTCCCAAGAACAGAGAGACAGACACTGTTTGTAGAAAACCTCCATAGGAAATTTTCTATTTGGTTTCAATTTACTGAGTTTAAGTAGACAGTCTTCTCCATCCTTCCACATTTACTTTGTTGCTATTCAACTGTCAGTGTTTGATCTGTCTGGAGTTGATCCTCCTCTTCTGAGGATGTGTTTGTTCGCTTAGTTTTTTACAACAGCTTCCCACACATGAAGTGGATTACTTAACTTCAGTACGTGACTCTCTCCTTGGCTGCATGGCATTCACTCTATAACCTTAATAGCACATCTTGGTGGTTTTCTTAACTGTTGTTCACTTCTTTACAGAAATAAAAATGCTACACTAAACAGTTTGCTTAAGAACAGCATTGAGATTGAAGAAGCAGACTTGTATTAACTTTCTAAGCTTTGTCACTAATTTTCTGCATTTCCCACAGTCACTTAAAGATATTTTCTCTTAAACTTTGCTAACATCTATTGTGAATACCCAGTAATGTATGTAAAAATAACAAGACCAAATATAACCTTAATTGCAGTTCCAAGATTCAAGGTTCTTCTATAATGCGAACAAGTAAATAGCTGTCTACAGAAACAACTGCGGTAGGGCTTTGGGTGGGGGGGTTTTTTGTTGTTTTAATTAAGGCCATTCCCATTTACACCAGAAAAACTCTGACAAAAAATTAAATTAAAAAAAAATAAAGAAACAAAGAAAAAATATTAGAAATACCTGTGGACGACAAGAGAAATTTTTTTTAAAGAAAAGAACTATCTTCTGCTTTAGTCCTTTATTTATATAGAATATGGCTTTAAGTTAGCAACTCACAAGTGTTGCATGTGCTGTATGAAACAACACTAACAATTACCCCAATTTCAAACAACACTAGTTGAATATTTTAACTGTCAAGAACACAAATGCGCTGTGGCAGCATACAAAGCTGCAACAAATATTCCTTCCAAAATTCACTCCCCTATGCTATGTAGCTCTGCATATTATTATCAAACAAGACCACCATTATTTCTGAGATTTGCCACAGAGTCTAAGTACTCAAATCTCAGTGTTCCTATGATGGTTCCTTTTAAAGTCTTGCTCTAAACAATTAAGGTTGGAAAAAGATTTCCAAATCCTTGTGTTTGAACAGATAACAAGACTATCACGATGAAGATCAGAAAGTAAACTCCCACTTAAGGAACACTGACAAACATGAGTATTACAAAGGACTAAAGAGCAAATTATAACCATTTTGTTGCCCTAATTTTTGTTAGTCCACTGAAGTATAAAATTCTTTAGTCAAAGAATTTCAGGAAAGAAATGGATTCTTAAACAGAATGGTGGAGAAAAAAACAAACAAAAACAGGATTATTTTTCTCTTAACTCTAAGTTATTCAGGCCATTTAATTACACTCCTTTACGGACACATCCATTTTGATGATAGTTTCTTCTGAAACTTTACTTTAGTTCTGGATCTTAACGCCCAGAACTGAAGTTAATTAATAAGACAAGATGTTTTAAAGTCATGGCTCATCCAAGACAGAGAGTCTGTTGGTTTTGCATCTCAGCAGAAGAAACGTTGCTGTAGGTTTGCTGCAACATGAGGTAACTCTTGTGCAATTTGTCTTTGAGCAGATCAGAAAAACATCCAACTACTGACGGAAGCTGGCCATCGTAACACTTTTACAGGATTTACCTCATGCAAATCTACTTTCTTTCAGCATCAGATATTTTCTCATCCATTCAAAGTGTTGCACAAAGAAGTGGTAAGATTTCTAAAGACCCGTTCTTCACAAACCAACCAGTCTTTTTTGAAAGAATGTCAGAAGGAAAACAAGAGCTGGTACTGCAACATCTAGCGCTAAGAAAGGCAGCGATGAACTCTAACCACTGCTAGTACTTGCAATCATGGCAAACTGCTGATGAGCAGATATGGGGAAAGGGCATAATTAGACAGTACAGAGGAAAAAAATTTTACCAAAAGCTTTCTTACAGTTTGTCCATACAGACTCTCATCCTCTTGAGCTTCCTTTCAATCCAAGCAGATCTCAATAGCGGATGACTTAACAATGACAACACTCTCTACTGAAAAGACTAGAAACCTCTGAGGTGATTCCCAGCATTTCACCCTTCCCTCCTCCCCCAGGGCCAGACCACATAAAAGAAACAAGGGACAGCTGGGACCAAAGACACTTAGGTATCTCTGAACATTTGGCTCCCATGCAGGGACACCGACCGCAGACTACAGCACGTATGACTGATGGCGAGGAGACTTCCAGTATTCTAGCAGTATCTGATGGAAAGCTGTTTTTGGAAGAAAAGTGCCTTTGAACATAACAAGCAAAGTTAATCTCATCTTTTTATTAACTTTGGCACAGTCACAAGCTTTCTGAAAGTAAACTGGTTTTATTTATCAACCCAAAGCAGATGAAGAGTTTCCTTGATTTTTTTCTTTCTGGCAACTCCAAGTTTCACCAAATGGTAATACCACCAGTATCTCACGCTAGCTGCAGCGCGGGTAAACAATCTTTCAACCTCTCAAACACCCCCCACACCAAAAAGTACACTCACAAAGCCAAGCATCTTTGTATACCCAGCACAGCTACTTTATCCCTTTCTGCCTCTCCCTCAAATTAAAACTTGATAATACATGTGAAGAGCCAAAGATCTACAGGAACACAAAACATCAGAAGGACAAAAATCAGCTAAATGACACAGAGGTTAGAAGAAAATTGCTGATAATGAAAAGACATTTATTACCAGGGAAGCTGGCTGCAAGGGAGAAAAATTAACAGTTGTGCCTAGGAGAAAGGGAATTTTTAACCAACTAGCTATACCATATTAAAGCAAGTGCATTTTAATTTGATCTAATTAATAGCTCTGTTTTCCTAGTTCCTGCAAACCTTAGCAGTTACTTAAATCAGGAGCAAGACAAAGCAGATAATACTACTTGCTTGTCAGTGACAGGCATACATTCAGAGTAATTTATATTGAAAGAGGTAGAGCTAAACTGCTAAACTGTGTCATAGAACATAGAAAAAGGTACCTTTTTTTTTTTTAAAAGGTAAGCACCCCCCAGACTATTTATGAAATACTTGTTGAGATTAAGATGCAACAGAACAGGAATGACTACCTTGGGAAAAAGTGGGAAGTAATTTCCTTAGTGTTTTATTATTAAATAAAAAAGAAGAGGACACAAGATGTCCATTCACTTTAAAATTAATAAAACATTTTGATGTGGGGCTATGAATGCCTGACTTTCACAGGACAAAGTCTATACATATTGATTTCACAGAACAGGCTTAAGTTCATTTATATGCATCAGTGTATGAGCCACTGCAGAGCATAACCCCACCACTATTTTCAATTCAATATTGGAAGTGTGCTCTGGAAATACAATGCAGCAGAAAATTATGTTGTGTCTCATAGCCTCTCCTTACCTCAGCCTTGCTGTTCTGAAAGCCTAGCAGATGCTGGATGTCAGTGAAAAATCAATTTTCCCAACCTTTTTCAACATACCGATACTGAACTCCACAGCTACACCGTGATCATTCAGAAGTTTATAGCTTGCTCATACCATTTAAATGACCAACTATTTAGATGAGTGTCAATACAGGATGCAATTTTCATCTTTAAATGCTTCATCAAATTATCAAGCTGAAAGAATTTGTAAATGCAAAGGGATGATAAACATCTCTCTCATAGGCAATAGACAAATGTTATGCCATCTCATTTACTCTTTGCTTACAAAACTGTACCTAAGAAGTTAGGTTATTTTTGAATAGAGGTAAGAATGTAATCAGTAATACTGTAGTCTCATAACTACAATGTAAGTTAATGTTACATATAGCACTTCCATCCAGAATTTCTAAGACAAAACATAATAAATAGTGTCCATCAATAAATACGGAGATTGCAACATCTGGAAAAGTAGGTATGGCAACCTCTTACTGGTAGTGCAACATCATTCAACTAAACCTTAGAAACTATTAGACACATACAAAAATAAAAAGTCACAAAATTAAGACACAGCATGATAATTAGAGCAGAAGTGTTTTGCTTTTAAACCAAACCACTTATTTTCAGGAACTAAAAAGGAAACTGTTTTTCGAACGCTTAATTTTACTCTGTAACTAATATTCCATATTTGCTTAACTATTTGTAAGCATTAACATAGGAAAGCTTTATTAGAATTTAGTAAGCATGTCACATTCTTTTGAATAAATGCTAAGAAAAGCTTGATCAGCCAGGCAAATCTTATTTCATTGACTTTACATCAACCAAAGAATAATATTTTTACAAATATTTCTTATTCCCCATCAGTGGTATGTAACACACTGTATGTATCAAATAGACACCATGTCAGTGCTGTACTGTAGATAAAAACCTTATATTTTTCCAACCTGTCAGAGTTACTACAGTACCTCTGTAAGTAAGTATATCTTAGGTATTCTTGCAAGGTATGGTCTAATGTGTTTTGGGGAAAAAGAAGAGATAAAGTCTATGAATATGCCTGTAAAGTATTACATTCTCCTAGACAACCCTGCATGCTGAGAGTAAAGGAAGGAATATTTCATGTCAAAAAAACCCAACTCCAAAACATTAAAGTACAAAACTAGGAAGCAGTTCCTTCTATTCTGAAGACTCAAATATTTGTATTATGTGCCAAAAACGTTTTTTTAATATCTTTAAAATATGGACTTCAACATTATTGCTTTTTTCCAACCCTATTATTGAATGCAGTCATTATATATGACTTGCACAGCGAAATGATTGCTAGATTATTTATACAGGCTCGAGGAGACAGTGAAAGGAAACAGGTATCACCAATCTCACAATACACTCCTTAGTAACACTAGACTCACAGGAAAAAAAGGAATTTTTTTTTTTTTAATGTTCTGAGAGGATTTCCATCTATGCTTCAGAGAAGGAGTAGATGTTTTTCTTCTCTCTGACACAGCCTTGAAGCCCAAAACTGTGGGGTCAGAGTAGCACAAGCCTTTTCCAACCTATTCTCCAGGCTTCCTGTCCATGTGTCTACATAGAAAATTGACTCTTTTTAATATTTATTTTCCTTTCCACTAAAACAGGCATTAATAACAGACCACTGTCTGAAGGTAATCTAATGCAAAAGATTATAGGCTGGCTACTTGAAACATCAGTATACATCACAGCTAGAAGCAATACGTTATTTTAAGAAACCAACATATATTGGGAAACACATTTACAAACTTGGAAATTAGTTTACCATTTTGTGGATTAATTTTTTCAAACCATTCATAAAATGTGTTTCCCAAGATTGCTTGGATAAAAACCTGACTTATTGCTTCCATAATTGAAGTTAAATCTTAAAATCTAGAGTTGTTACTGTTTCAAAAATCCGTATCAAGACTTCTACAACAATAATTAACATATTATTTCTTGCTATGTGATGCTTCCTCCATATCAAAGAAACATACACCTTTAATATCGGATTTGGTTGCAAACTTTCATGTTTGAAATGGGAACCCCATTCCCAGGTTTACATTGATTCAGTTAATTTCAACAAACATCTTGATTAATTAAGATTAATCACACACCCCCTCTCCCCAATTTTTTTTAATATCTTCCAAAACATGTTGAATGAGCATATATTTGTTCTAGATATACTAGAATAGGGGGTAGGGTCTGGGGGGTAGGGTCTCGGGGGGGGGGCAGGGGTAGGTGGTGTCGTGTCCCCCCCCCAACTGGATTTATATATTTTAAAATGTTTAAATATTTTAAGATGTTTAAATATCTTTATATCTAAATAAAACTTTAAGTAAGAAATTAAAAGGAAAATATCTCCTGCTTATGAAAAAAATTCATTTGTCAAACAGAAATCCTGAAGTCCCAAATTATTGTTCTTGCACAATTCATTTTACAGTATACAACCGAGCCCATTTTGCTTGGAGGAAGAAAATTGATAAAACAATTAAAAACTTAACATGCAGAACCAGAGCAAGTTTGGAAAAGCTAATAACTGCAGAATGAGCTTTCACCATAAGTAGACACAACCAATGGAAACAAAACTTCATGGCAAACAGGACTGAGTTACAGTGAATATAAAAGTATGAAAGTTTTACCAGAAATCTGTCTCCACAGGGATACTATGGAATTTATTTAGGTGCACAACCACATTTTCTTAATCCATCCTATACCACTTAGTTTGATAGTCAAATCATCCCTTGCCTCTACCTAACATTCACTATCATGTTTGCAGTGGGTTTCTGGACCAGGCTGATCCTTCAAATTTTAGACAATTTTAATTACTTGCTTTTTGCTTTACCTGGTGTTCTGCTTTCCTCCACTGCAGCTCTTACTTTGCTCTGAAAACCCATGACTCTAGAGACTTTTTACTGTAGTCATATAGCTGTCCTTGGCAGCCGTTCACTTGCCTAATCTGTCATCCACTAAAAAAGTCAACCTTTTCTGTTGATCACCTTTCACACCAAAGAAACTCTGAACGATGCATTCTGTCTTGAAAATAGTCTTCGTCAATAAAATAATCAGCCAACACTCGAAATCATCTCGAGAATGGATAGTCACGTGATTTTTCTAGTACAAATATTGCAATATCATCAGCTTGTTTAGTTTTATTCAATATTGTCAGATTTGCAATTACTGCATTTTTTTTATATATATATATTTGCATTCTATATCATATCAGCCGCAAATGCTTGCAGATTGGAGCATACATAACCAACTGAAACAGCAATTACTAACTGGCAAATCAGGTACCGATGGCACTACGGATCATTCATACCGTACATAGCTTTACGGGACTGGCTACACCTTTGTGCCTTTTTGGGTGTCACTGAACAAATACTAAAACCATTAGCTTGTGGACTCTTCGTGTTTCCTTGAAGGGAATTTTATTTAAAAAAATTACCCACTTCTAACGGAATGGATTGACTCGGGTGTTCATCCACCATCACGAGTATCTCGGCAAGTTTAGTGTGACTGCCACGGGCTTCTCAAAGGGAGCTCCAACCACTGATTAAGGCAGAGGAATTACACAGCCATTTCAAAAGCTACAGTTTAAGTTCAAATGCTAGAAAATAAGGCAGAGAGAAGTTAAGAAAGAAACACTGGGGCCCTAATTGCACTGAACCTTTTAAAGACCTTTTTAAGTTGTGAAAAGGTCAGCTCCAGAAAAAGGTATTTCCCCCCCCAATTGCGGTTACTGTTCTCCCAACTCAGATGATGCACATGACCTACACACCACCTCCCCATTTCTTTTCCCCTTCGCTAAGAGCAATAAAATCCAAGAGCAACCAACCAATAAACCCCACAAAACACACACATGAAACACCTTTGCCTTCAAAAGCCTTGTTACATTTTACTGGCATCTGGAAATGGCCAGGAAGTAATCAGTTCTTACGCTCTCCTGTGACTAAAACACAGAAAGGTTTAAAACTGTGACTTTAAACCTGTTGTGCTGACTACTTTGACATCAGAATACAGACTAAGATGAATTAGCCCACGCTGAGTTTGATGTCGAAACAGCACTAAATCTTAGAACAGGTAAGTTGGTACTGCTGAGCTATTTCGGGTATAGCAGAATTCTAGTGCTGTACTGCAGCGTGCACCTATTCTCCACTGGTTTTAATCTTGTCTTGTCCATTTCGGGTATTACAGAATTTTCTCCAAGCTATACTGGAAGCAGTTTTTAAGGGACAGAATTGCACATTAATGGGTATGCCACTTTTCAGCCACCCCAATTAATAAAATAAAACAAAAAATTAAAAATTGTGGCACACTTTATTTAAACAATGAAATAGCATTATTAATGAAAAAGTCTGTACAGCAAATGTGTCACAGAAAGAGAAATCGGGGTTATAAGCAACAGACTCGCTACTTCTGCTTTCTTAGCAAGGTCTGGAATAATCAGTCACCAGCTTTGCTTTCTGTGGAATATTAGGAACAACTGATTTTTAATTACAATAACACAGTGAAAAAATGGAAGCTAGACCTTTTGCTGTTAATTTTTCCAGCTATGTGAATTGTGGTCTGTGCATGGAGAGACACAACTATCTCAGATGAAGGTTGCCGTTTTCATGTTCTGATTTTTTTTTTTTTTTTTTTTACTTTTAGGAAGAAGCATATTTATGGATAAATTCTTGAGATTTGTTTTACTAGCCACCTTACATAGCAAGCTAGTAGGCCTCATTATTTTCTGTTCTACGTGGTATCTTAAAAAAGCAAAAAAATATAATAATATTAATAAAGTTAATAAGTTGATAATAAGTGAGCTACATATTGGACCAAGATAATATTTAAAGTAGTAATTCATTAAGGCCACAATACTGCAAATGGTACGCACATGTCTAACTTCACCATCACGCGCTATTTGTCTGAAGTAAATGTGACAATTCATTCAAACTAAACATCTGCTTGTCTGCCTGATGAGCACTAAAAATGTTTAGACATCAGTAAAATCCAGAACTGGCTAGTTACTGAACAAAATAAGGAGCTACATCTTATTTTCCTCAGTACTTCTGACACATTGCAGGTGCTCTTTGACTAAGCTACTACCAAAAAAGTGTACCCTCCAATTGTGCAGTGGAACAGCTTATGTGGCATGCAAAAAGGAAATTGTTTTGCAATCATCATGAATTGCTGAGGCATTCGTATTACACAGCAATTACAGGACTTGAACAGAGAAGTTAAAAACAAACAAGGCAGCAGAAAACCTGCATTTAACTTCAAAGTGTCAGAAGCAGGTAAAATGCAGACCTTCAGTTTTAGGTGGAGCGAGAGCAATTTAGTACAAACACCAATATAGCTCTTCTTTAAGTGCTCTTACTCACTGACATCCTTTTAGTCTTTATTAAACCCAACTGTGATGATTTCCTTTGTCCCTGAAAAACTGGAAAAGATTGATTTCTCCCCTCCCCGGCCCTTACATCACCATTTAGGTCTTTGATAGATAAAATGCTTCCCACAATATTGCTTAAGCATGACTGTGTCATTATATATATTTCGTAAAAACTTCAGGTAGCCTAATAGCAAATACTGAAATAAAAAGTTACTGAAACTGAATATTAAAAAGAACAGCAAAAGTTCATTAATAATACCACGTGTGACACCAAACCAAAAAAAACTTTACCTAGTTAATGGTTTTCTTTGTATAAATTTTTTATGAATTGCTGCAATACAAATTACAGATAAAGGAGATTAATGTGAACATAAGAGTTTATGCACTGCAAATACTTGCACACGAGAGAGATGTCAGCCCAGGGTTTTGTTCACCTTTGAGACGGAAGCAAACAAAAGAAAAACATTTAAGTGTACACGTTAAAAGTAAACCCTCTAAAATAGCTGGTAATTACTTGTATTTATCTTGGAAATACCTAATTAATAGTAATAAAACAGTGATAAATTCAAAGTGGTACAGTATCAGGTAAAAGTTCTTTATAATGGAAGTAATATTCATGGTGAAGAGTTTTCTTCTCCACACAGAGAAACTGCTTGACAATTCTAACTATCACACCCAGCAGCATTAACCACCTGATTACTGCCATGGATATTGCCATCAAAACTAAAAATATGGAAAGTTATTATCCACTGTAGTTACAGTAACATGCATCACAAATGCCAGTTTCCATGGAAATAAAATATACGATACTACTTTCTAATGCATACAAATCATAACTCTTAGATCTCACTAATGGGCTTAAAAGTCACACTTTAGAGGGCTTAAAAAAGTTACATTTCTGAAGGAAAAATGTTGGAAGCGCTGCATTATTCATAGGCTGATTTTATTCTGGAGCAGAAGGGTTTTTTTAGCGTGAGAGCAATGTTAATTGCAGACTTACACCTGGAGTACAGTGCATCTTCTAAAATGAACAGGAGCTTCATAAATATTCCTCGCCTGGGAATCTTCAGGAAAACGCCGGCATTTGAGACAGGAGCAGAATCGCTGCTCCGAGGAAGATCCCAGTGCTGCCAGCGGCGGTGGCAGGGCCGGGGAACTCCTCGCCTGGCAATCTTCAGGAAAACGCCGGCATTTGAGACGGGAGCAGAATCGCTGCTCCGAGGAAGATCCCGGTGCTGCCAGCGGCGGTGGCAGGGCCGGGGAGCACCGGCAGTCCCAGGAGAGGCCAAAGCAGCAGGCACAGCGCTGGTCTTCCCCCTCTGCCCCAGCCCTGCAGCCCTTACACTACCCTCAACTCCATCAGGATTATCAGATTAAGCTTTGTACCAAAATTGAGAAAATCAAGCAATATCATTTGACTTACTAAAGATGCGACATATTTAAACAGTTACTTGCACAAGAGCATGCAAGAAGTATGTAAGAGGCTATACTCTTACAAACCATTACCATTTGGGGTTATACAAATTATACTCTTATCGATAACATTGTCTAAGCAACAGGGACCTCACATGTATCAATGTAATTATAAAATTTGAAATATCATAGGATTTAAGTGAAGCGTTTGTTAATATCACAGGATTTAAGTGAAGTGTTTGTTATTCCTGCTCTGCATAAACATACGATCTTCCTGACAACTGTTAACATTTCTCATCAATATTAAGGGCTAGATGGCTGTTAAAGAAAAGCACAAGCCTGAATAATATCCTGCATGACCCGATCATTTTTCAGACTCCTACATTCCCACAGAACTAGCTAAACCCAAAGGAACTAAAGCAGATGTAGTAAAATGATTCATCATTATAACAGCTCTTCAGAGATTAAATAGAAGATCCATCTGTATCAAAATTAAGTTCCTGTCATAGACAACTCCCCAACCCCACCTTTTGCCTGGTACAACCAGAAGATCAGTTTTCTTCCGAAATTCTACATTGCCAAGAACACAAAAGATGCAGATTTGTATCTAGCTTATTCCAAATAATTACTGTAAGAAGGCCAAGGTTTTATATATAATAATCTTTCTTTACTTAGAACAGCAGCCAAACCATACTTTGTTTTCAATTAAGTTCTGGACAAAACGCTGCAGTATAAACACACAACTATATAACCAGTAAAGATTTCCACAACCGTACATCTATTTCTGGTTATTTTGTTGAACACATCACATCAAATCAATTTGTTTATGGTTATAGGGCACAAGTCGCTGCCAGGCAGTGAAACAGCAGCTCGGTGTCACATCTAATTAGTAGCACCAGGACAACGGCACACCTAGAAGCCAGATTTTCATACCGTTACCGTTTATCACTTATAAAAATTGCCACAGTTATTAAACTGAGAAAGATCTTTACACCAATGAAGTCAAATACTGACAATTCTCTTTGCAAAAGAAATCAATACCTAGCGACATTTGTTTTGCACTTGAAAAATATCCTAGGATTTTTTTTTTCTTCCCCCCCAACACACATAAAGATCACTTCCCAATATATCCAAAGAACAATTTAGAAACTGAATGTTAGCTGTAAATAGGAATCAACATGCTATCTAACTTTGCAGCTGAGGTTCTATAAATGCTTCATGAAGATCCAAAGGTCTGAATTTTTCATAGGATCATAGAATGGTTTGGCTTGGAAAGGAGCTTCATGTTGCAGCTTTCTCTCCATGTAATCAATGTGATCATATAATTGTCTAACAAAAAAGTAGGATTTTTTTCTCCACGATAGTTAGATATTCAAGTGACAAGAAAACAGAACTGGTATCGCTACTTAGACAAAGATCTGAATATCCTCCGTTTCTAGGCTATGAAAAAGCTTTATTACAATGGATGTCCAAAAACCCAAAGAAACAAAACCCACTTAGGTATGCCACACTGATTGCTGTTAAATATTTTGAGACTGGGATTGTGCATTATGACGAGGCTTAGTCCGATTCTGGCAGAAATCTCTCCCCCCATGTATTTCCGGAGGTAGCAGAACATAGGAGTTCTCCGGAAAACAATTTTAGACCCCAAACCACTAACACTGAAGCATGCAAAAGTACTACAAGAAAAATACTCTTCCAGAGACAGCTTACTAGGAATCAAAGGAAAAATAAGTTACAAGAGGACCAGGACACTACCCATAAGATAATAAAAGTTCATTAATTTTGACTTTTTTTTTTTTTTCTTTAAAGTATTTCCTGGCTCAGGGAAGTAATATATACCAATTCCTTATTTCCCTATCGTAAGGTAAGTGAAAGAATGAATAGGAAATTATGTCAAGCTTAAAAACTTTTTACTTCAGCACTCACTGTAACTTCATATACTCTGGTTTTACGCTCTACTTTTAAATTCGCAACAGATCTTATTGATAGCTAGTGAAATATAGAAGAAAAATGCCCAGTAGATTCCATAATGCAACATATTTATTTCCCTTTCCGCCTTCTCTGCCACCAGAAACAAGGCTTGCTTGAGACCCCACCCAATTTCAAAGAATTTACAACTCACCCCTCATTTAATTTAAAAATGAACAAAGAATTAGTCAATACCATAGAATGTCTGAGAAATAAATATATTTAAAAAAAATCATACTGAACAAGGTGTGTGGGGGAGAAGACCGTCAGATGCACATGCATGATAGAAGCTTTCCTTAAGTAGATCTTGCTTGTTTACTTTAAGGTGGTAAATATTTATCCTTCTACATATTACAGGGATGGAATCTGCATCAATTCTGAAACCACAAGTTATTTCTTTGATTTCTTGACTTAAGTATGAATAGTTCAATTTATTTAATAATTTGAATAAGCTTTCTCAAACAAAAAATTGAAAATTGCATGCAAGAAGTTGATGAAAACATTATGTGATAATATGAATACCTGATATCAGGCCATGGTACTGTACTTTCTTGACCATCACTGTAAGGCTGTTGGTGGAACAGCCCCAAAAACGTCACTGTTCAGAAATGGCACATTCAATACTAAGTATTCAAAGTCTGAGGTTTCTCTTTTAAATTCATACTTTTTTTTACACTTCGGTAGAGATCGCCATCCACGTATTGCATTATATTCAGAGAAAGGTATGAATTGTCTTTTGTGCGAGAGAAAAAAGACAATTTGGGGAGCTAAAAAAGCAAAGCTGTAAGTGCAGTGCTTTTTTTTTTTTTACTTGAGTCCATTAGCCTGCAATGCCAGAAGAAAATCATAATGCATAAACATGTGCGTTCATCCTGCACAGCTTGCCCTTCTTGATGAACTCTTGAAGTTCACAAAAATAGCCTTTGACTTACATACTTTAATACCATTTGAAGAAGAGCATGAAACCTGAGGTAATTCTAGACTGCTAAATCATAAAAATACCAAAATGAACCGTAATTTAGATATTTTCAGCAGAAGCATCATTCATTTTTTGCCATTTTCATACAAGGACACATTTCTGAGTTGAACTGGAAACAGTATTTTGCATACAAAGCAGTCCAAGGTTAAAAACAGCATGCAAGGATCGTAACTAATACATGATGATGAGATCAAGTAATATGTTGCTTTATAATTATTGAAAGACCTATGGTTTTATTACATAGGGAGTGAACAGGCTTGCTTCCATGGTGAATAGAAGGGGTTTTCTTAAGGGACCTTCTCCATGGCAGCTGATACTGCTGTGGTTCACAGGGATAAACACAGCCCTGATGGGGACAAGTGGCAAGATCCACTCCTGCCCAAAGGTGAGTGGAAAAGGACCAAGGTGGTCGCCCAGTAGCACCCTTGGCACTCCCATGGCAGGAAGACCCTCTGGGCAGGCAGGCTGTCCTGCTGGGATGGGTGTCCCCACTGTGGTGTGGGGCCCGCAAGCCAGTTCAGCCCTACAGAAAACCAGAACTTTTTACCTGGGCTTTTTGCAGCTCTACATTGTTGGGGGAACAAAATAGCAAAGCTCTAATGAGGACACGGGACTAACGCAGGGACTAGAGCCAAGCTGGACCACATCCTTCGTTTAAGTCTCTGCCTGGTTAAATAAATTTTTTTCAACAGAAGTTCAAACCCAGAGATTTTACGTATCACTGTGCTTTCTTCAAAAAGTGTTATACAGGCACATAGATATTCATAGGAGTATAAAAAGGGAGACATATCTAAATTAATAAGATGAGACCCTTTGAATAACAAGACACTGAAATGGATCTCAAACTTATGCCTCTAGACTTAAGTGATGCTCACTCAGTTGACATAACTGCCTCAACCCAGCATAGCTAAATACAATTTTCTGAAATTAAGTAACATAAAATAACAATACTAGAAATAACCAGTTAAAAAATTAATCCTTACACTAGATAAGACCCCTAGCCAACAGTCACATTATACCAAATATTCAAGATAAATGGCAGCAATACTCAGAGAATGGAACTAAAGATATTTTTGGGGAAGGGGTGAAGTGATAGACAGATACTCAAAAAAGCATGTCTGCATGAACAGTCCACTCGTTCAAGTTCTGCATATCAGCCATACTCTCTCTCTTATGGAAGGCATTGCTTTAAAGTGTCTCTGGCCAACTGATAATTACTAGCTGCCTGCTCATTCAGCATTCTCAACTGCTATTCTTTCTTTCCTTAATAAATGATATGAAGAAATGTATGATACCTACAGATACATAAAAGGATGACTATACACTTCAAGTTCATGATCAATTTGCAAAATCTTCCCTCTTCAGTAATAGTAGGTTAATCATTGCTCTCCTATTTTGGGTTTATGCTGTTGCCTCAGTAGAAATTCAACCTTTAACAAAATATAAAATCTATCTGTTCTATTGACAATAGAATTTATACTCCTGCACTTTGCATCTAACAATACATAACACTTGAAGCTTACCTCGTGATCTGTAGGACTGCTAGACACCAGCCACCAGGAAGCATATAACAAGAAAAAAATAATCTAGCTTTCAAAAGAATGAAGAGGAAAAACTCCTTTCAGAAGTTGGTAAAGTTACTCTCCAACTAAACGTAAAAATAAAAAATAAGAAAGAATGGCAAGTTTCAATGTCAAAGATTTATTTTCTGATATAGACAGAAGAGCAGCAAGAGGAAGGAATTCGCTTGCACCTCTCCTGTTCTACTCCAGCTTTGCTGGAAAGGAGGCCCAAGATACAACCAGTCAAGACCCATACAGCATCTTTCCC